>NW_028087245.1:0-515 GCF_014824575.4 Sturnira hondurensis | reverse complement strand
GACTCTAAGCATTTGTTGTTTAGAAAATGTTGATCTATTAATAAAGA
Source organism: Sturnira hondurensis (assembly GCF_014824575.4). Taxonomy (NCBI): domain Eukaryota; kingdom Metazoa; phylum Chordata; class Mammalia; order Chiroptera; family Phyllostomidae; genus Sturnira; species Sturnira hondurensis. The sequence goes on along the minus strand of NW_028087245.1, from coordinate 468 downwards.
CATAGGTTATAGAATTCAAGCCAAAGGTAAGCTTTCAAAAATGTTATATTTATTTGCTCAAGATTAATTTGGCAAGATGCTTTAAGTGAAATTAGTGCAATACCCAAAATACTACAGGAACTGAAATTCCACGTATCACCCTAAGAGCCATCTGTGCTGATAGGTGCTGGGTGCGGGGAGAGTGTGTGAGTTTCCTCCTGCCGGAGCCCAGAGCAGGCTGTTGTATCAGGACTCGGGTGAGAGCGTGTGGCTGAAGCCATCTTCTGGGAGGAGACAGGCCTTCCTTGATGCATAGTAGGCAGGAGACTAACCAGGAGGGGCCTCTGCTGCAAGGCCTTTGCCATTGAGGTCCAGAAATGTCCATGCCTCATACTTGCTGTTGTGCATTTTATTTCATTTGTGTTTTCAAGGAATGTGTGATAAATGATGCCAGTCTTTGCACCCATTTCTCATGTTTCATTCTCTGCT
>NW_028087244.1:0-1492 GCF_014824575.4 Sturnira hondurensis | reverse complement strand
CCTCAGAAACCATCACGTTCAGGAGAGTTTAAAGTCCTGAGAGGTGGGAAAAGTTCAGCTGAAATTGTTCTGGAAATATTCTTCGGAATGGAAGTGAAATAAAGGAAACCTGAGCATCTCATTGCTTAAAACAGGCGAGTTTTTCCAGCAGACAGGAGATCATTCAAAAAGGACACTTGGAAATTCAAGGGTTAAAGAACAACAGTCATATGTAAGTAAATATTTAAGTAAGTGTAATAGCCCTTACTTAGTACATACTTTCTCCTGTCACCTTTAAAATAACAGGCATGGCTGTGGAAAGCAGAAATGGGCCCATCAGCTGGTGGGGTGTGTGATGAGTTTGGATGGACCACAGATTCCAACAGCAGTGCAAGGCAGTGGGTGTAAAGGGACCTGCACACCAGTGAGGCTTCTGCATTGACCTTGCAGGGGTTATATATTACCTCTTCTGTGTAGAATTTGTGAAATGAGGTGTGTATGTTATAATACATAGAAGTGTCACTAAGAAATATAATGTACTGAGTTATAGTTAGAATTCCAGTGGACACGTTGGAATGGATACTAAAAAACCATCCCAAAACACAGAGAGCAGTGAAAGGAAACCTGAAGAGCAAAGAGCAGATGTGACCTGCAGACACAACAAGAAAATCGGAAACCTGAAACAAGTTTGTTTATAATTCCATTACATGTAAATGGTGAAAGCACAAGGACATGGAAGATTTTAGGAGTGTGTTAACATACTGGATTCCTTCACTGTAGCATATATTAGTTAACGCATGGGTTTATTTCTCTTTCAAAGTGTATTTTATAGATTATGCTATTATAGTTGCCCTATCTTCCCCCTTCGTTCCCCTCCACCCTGCACACCTCCCCCCACCCACAGTGCCCCATTTAGTTCATGTCCATGGGTTGTACATATAAGTTCTTTGGCTTCCACATTTCCTATGCTGTTCTTAACCTTCCCCTGTCTATTTTCTGCCTACCACTTATGCTACTTATTGTGTGTATCTTTTCCCCCTCTCTCACCCTCCCACTCCCCTGCTTATAACCCTCCACATGATCTCCTTTTCTGTGATTCTGTTCCTGTGCTAGCTGTTTGCTTATTTCTTTGCATTTCTTTTTTTGGTTTAGTTGTTAATAGCTGTGAGTTTGTTGTCATTTTACTGTTTATAGTTTTTGATCTTCATTTTGTTAGATAAGGTCCTTTAACGTGTCATATAATATGGGCTGGGTGATGACAAACTCCTTTAACTTGACCTCTTTTCGGAAGCACTTTATCTGCCCTTCCATTCTAAATGAAAGCTTTGCTGGATAGAGCAATCTTGGATGTAGGTCCTTGCCTTTCATGACTTGGAATACTTCTTTCCAGCCCCTTCTTGCCTGCAAGGTTTCTTTTGAGCCATCAGTGGATTGTCTAATGGGGGCTTCTTTGTAGGCAATTGTCTGCTTTTCTCTTGTTGCTTTTAAGATTCTCTTCTTATCTTTAAGCTTG
>NW_028087243.1:0-770 GCF_014824575.4 Sturnira hondurensis | reverse complement strand
TTCCCCTGGGATTATATTAGATTGGATTTGGGACAGACCAGGTGCCTTTTCAGAAGAACAGGTCAGACTTCCACCAAGATGGAGGCATAGGTGGAAACACTGTGCCTTCTCCCACAACCAAGTTTGACTACAACAAAAGTTTTGGATAACTAGAACACACCCAAAGACCAGAACACGGAATTATACGGAAGTCCGACAGCTACGAACCGTTCAATGGGGACGGTAAGAGAGGCGGAACCAGCAGCGGAGCTGGGTCTGGCAGGATAGATCCCCCGACCTAGGCGCTAGGCGCGCGGGCAGCCCAAAGCCAGTCGGGGTGCGGGGCAGACTGACCAAGGTCGCACATTCGCGCACAGTGAGACGGACCACGCGGGCCCCGGGGGACGAACCCAGTGGTGGAGGGCCGACAGCGGTGGCATGCTCTAGTGCAGTGGAACGAAACGAGTGGGCCTGGTGACAGTGGTGGCTGCGGTGCTTGTGGGGGTCGCGGCAGCGGGAAGCCATTGTCTCTCTTTGACCCTGCCCCCACATACAACGTCACAACCCAGTGACTGAGTTGCCCTGCTCTGGTGAAAACCTAGGGCTCCGATCCTACTACTTAACAGGCACGAACAGCCCAAAAGATGGCACAAGAGGAACTCAAAGTCCCAGAGCCAATAACTCTAAGCGACCGGGAAATTGCCAGCCTCTCAGAAGCCAAATTTAAGACACTATATATCAGGATGCTCACAGAACTGGTAGAGTACAGTCACAAATTAGAGAAACATATG
>NW_028087242.1:0-875 GCF_014824575.4 Sturnira hondurensis | reverse complement strand
ACATCCTTGTGCTGGTCTGGTCTCTGCTGCTGGCAGCCTGCGTTCTGTCGGCCGTGGGAAGCACTTCCGTGGACGCTCCCAGCGTCTTGCTGACGCGGGCAGTGCCACTGTAGCCACGCTGCCCCGCTGCCCTGCCTCTCACGGTTGCCTGAGGATTCACAAAGCCTCAGGGCTTGAGTCCCCGAAGTCCTTCTCAGCGATTGCTGGTTGGTAGCCTACCTGATGGGCTGGGACAGATGCCTGCTGGACGTCCACTCACAAACTCCACTATTCAAAAAACAGCTTTGCTGAGACCTCGTTCACGCACCATGCGCTTCACCCATGTGGAGCGTGCAGGTCCGCGTGATAGGGTATGGGCACATCGTTAGTGTTTAAAATCGTGGCTGTTGATGTGTAAGGTTATTTTCACTTAGAAGTTTGGAAAGCCTGTGTCGTTCACGTGGGTACCTGTACGGAGTTAGAGTGAGGAGAGAGGCACCGAGTGGGGCTGGGTGTTACAGGAAACACCCTCAGGCCGGCCCTACACCACTGCCCCCCACCCCCGCCAGTTCCACCTGAGAGCCGTGCCCGGGCTGGGGGTGAAGAGGGGCACCGGTTCCTCGGTTGCCTGAGCTGCAGCCCTGGCTCAGGGTGTGAGTGGGACAGTTTGCCCCAGTGTGCTCCGGTCCCCGGGGCGTCACAGCTCTGAGAGGAGACGGGGGTGGGGTGGGGGGGCTGTAAGTTTGTTCATCCAGGGGGCACTGCAGCTCCTGTAAGAAGATTAAAGGATTTCCAACCTTCCTTAGCTTAACTAAAAGGCACTCAGTTTATTAAGTATGAAAAGCCAGCACGAATGACATAAACAAGTAACATTTTTATAGACTATGTATAAAACT
>NW_028087241.1:0-1550 GCF_014824575.4 Sturnira hondurensis | reverse complement strand
GTGCAGTATAATTACTGGTTAAATCGTCTATTTTACAAGTTAAAACAAAGTACAATTTTTCTTAAAATTTTTTACTAATTATCTAATTGACAGGTGTCAAGCACAAAGCTTGTGACTCAAATCCTGCCCTTCACCTTGTTCTATCTGGCCCAGCATCTTGTTTCTGCCTGGCAGCAGCACCGAGCTCCTTGCCCCTAGTTAAGGAGTAGTTACATTTATACAGTCCTAAAATTAATTTTGAACCCTTTGAAGGGAACCACGAGGCAATATGGCTCCCAGTGAAAATAGTTTGACACCCCGATCTAATTTATTATAGGGTCTTTGACAGAGGAAAAAGTGTGGTGTTTACACTAGATTCACGTCTCCCAGTTCTGTTACTTATGCCAATTCAGCAAACTAGAAGTGTATTTGAGCTCAGGAAACATGTTCCATATTCTAGATAGTCTAAAAATATATGCAAACTAATTAACAAATATACTTGTGTAACTTATAATGATGTTGATTTTCCTTAAAAACATCTTATGAAGACTTTTATTTTAAACATTTTTGATTCATTGAGCTTAGAGAGAGAGGAAGTGTGGAAGAGAGAGGGGGGAGAGAGAGAGAAATGTGGATTAGTTTTCCCATTCATTGATGCATTCCATGGCTGCTTCTTGTATGTGCCCTGACCTGAGATTGAACCTGCAACCTTGGAGCATTGGAATGATGCTCTAACCAAATGAGCTACCTGGCCAGGGCCAAGACTTTTTGAAAAAAGACTATCATTGGAGCCAAGCATTTGATCAACCACTTTTAAGTCATATGTATGATTGAATTCACTCTAAGATGCTTAAATATTGTTTAGACACACTCAGTGGAGCTTGAAGTGAAGCCCATGCTGACAGAATGAGATGCAACAATAGGACTAAAAGGAAGTGGCTCCAGCACCAGACACCATTGAAGGCGGCCTTCTTAAACAAGGACATCCAAGGCACATACTACCAACGCATGGTTTTCTGAAGTAAATCTCTGGCTTAATGCCCTAGGTTAGAGACACCCTGGTAACCAACAGAAAGCTAACAGAGAGACACAATGTGATAACTAAAATTCTAATTCTTGTTGGAGCAATTTTCAGATAAGCATTCACCTTTACATGTTGGAGGATCTGGCGACCACCCAAAGTTGTAACACTGAATTGAATCTGGTCCAACAAGTTTCCATCTTTGTCTGCAGGAGAATTTCAACACGTCTCCAATGAAATACTTCTCTTTCTGGGGATGAGCAATTATGTTTCGTTCTATATCAGGAACAATGCATTCTTCTTCTATAAAACAATTTCATAATTATTAAATAATTTAACAAGCACGTACAATTTTTCATTGCCAAAGTATACACTATACATCATGCAAAAATAAGTTTCTCGGTGTTGCATATACAGAGAGGCATGAAACAAATCCTCTCCCTGGAAAAACATTTATCTATTCGGTTTACCCCTTCTTCAAATTCATATGGGACTCTGTGGACAACAATACATGTGTTCTGAAAATTTGTAAGATCAGCTTGCTCATATG
>NW_028087240.1:0-549 GCF_014824575.4 Sturnira hondurensis | reverse complement strand
GAAACAATGCCTTTTGTTCTGAAGGACACGCAGTTCTCTTCACTTCACAGGCAGGAAAATAAGTTTAGTGAGAGGTATGGTGACTTCTCTGATGTTGCCGAGCATTAAGACACAGGGGATCTGAAGACAACAAGCCATAAACCTTGCAGTCTGAATCTGCTATTCAGAAATCGTACCTGAACAATAGGAGCCTGACCTGAGGGCCTCCAAGGAACACAGGCTTTCCAACAGGATTAGACTACAAAGGCATGTGGTGGATAGCTTCTGGCCAAAGGACTAAACACATTCTCAGGAGGGGCGGTCACTTCTGTGGCCAAATGGAAGTGGAAAGAGCAGAGGAAGGGAAAAGAGATCCGAACAAGAAAGGATGCTCCCTGCAGGTTGCCTCCTTTATTTACCTTTATTGAAAAAAAAATGAAAAAACAACCTAAGCAGTAGCATCTATAGAGAATAGACTGGATGGGGCTTCTGACGACAGCTAAATAACCTAACCTAGGATTTTTGTTCCCCTCTACCTACTTCATATTAAGTTATTTTCTCTCCATGGCT
>NW_028087239.1:0-535 GCF_014824575.4 Sturnira hondurensis | reverse complement strand
CTGGACCAAGCTCTTCCAAATCCCAGAGTCCTCACTGATGACCTGGTGGTCCCTAACCCGGAGATTAAAGTGGATGAGAAGGATCCTGGGGAGCTGTGCCTGGACAGCTCATGGCCCTCAACTCTTGCCTGTGCTTTCTTCTTCGTATTCTTTGCCTCAGTGAAGCCTTGTGCGAGTCTGCCCCGCAGAGTCTGCGAGTCCCTTTCATTACCTGACTTGCATGTTCTTTTATGCAACAGCCACTTGCAAAATGGTGACTACCCATGTGGCCTAATGTAGGTGTCCTCAAAACGGAAGCCCGTGAGCCACTGGAAGCCTCACTAAGTATTCATTTGCTCCCTTGGATTCTTTGAAGCACATCTTCTTTTTTGTAAGAGCTTTATTGAGATATAATTCACATATCTAACATTCTCTCTTTTAAAGTGTACGATGCAGTGCTTTTTAGTACATTCCCGAAGTTGTGTAATGATTACCACTATTTCCAGAACATTCTCATCCTTCCTGCAAATCTCTACATTCCCCATTCTCTCCTTCC
>NW_028087238.1:0-500 GCF_014824575.4 Sturnira hondurensis | reverse complement strand
GATAGAAGAAAGCCTTTTGCCCTCTCCTCATTCTTGCGTAGAAGATAGCAGCCATCATGCAACCATGAGGGAACAGGTCAAGGGGTGGGTAGCCAGAAAGTGGTAACATGGAAAGGTAAAAAGAGCCCATGTCCCTGATACTGTGGATGCTTGCTGAACCATTCCTATATGCCTACCTGCAGACTTCTTATTGCATAGCACACATAATACAAAACGAGCCACTCTGTTTTAACCTACCGTAGTCAGGTCTTCTGCTATTTGTGTTTCTGATATCTGCCATTATTTTAACATTACTATTCATATACACACAGACACATATTAATCAGAAAACTCCTCAGTTATCTTCCACAAGGCATAAGGGAATGTCACAAATACTGTGCTACTGTCTAATGATGTCAGTCCTCTCTGGGAATTACCTTTGCTGGAGAGGGCCACTTACTAGTGGTCACTCCTCCTGAGGCAGCACACATCTAATAAGTGGCTGATGCAGGTAGAAATGT
>NW_028087237.1:0-1644 GCF_014824575.4 Sturnira hondurensis | reverse complement strand
TTATGACTAATAAGGAAAGGGCAGCCTGAAAGTAGTTTGAAAGGGCTAAGTCGTGTTGGTTCCCATGGGGCTGCCTGTATTCGAGTGAGGGCCATGGGGAGCAGAGAGAGCCAGGAATTTCTGGTTTCTATGGTAAGTTTGGTTAGGTGGGTTTTCAGGATACCATTAGCCTGTTCTACTTTACTGGAAGACCGGGGATGATAAGGGATGTGCAGCTTCCAGGTGATACCAAGGGAGGAGGATACCTGCTGGACAATCTGGGAGATGAAGCCTGGGCCGTTGTCTGACTGGATAGGGAAGGGCAGCCCAAATCGTGGGATGATGTGGTTGAGGAGGGAGTCGGCTACCGTATTTGCTGTTTCTCTTGTCATGGGATGGGCCTCAATCCAACCTGAAAAACGTGTCAACAAAGGTTAAAAGGTAGCGGAATTTCTTGTGGGGAGGCAATGTGTGTAAAGTCGACCTGCCAATCCTGTCCCGGGAGATGTCCACGTAGTTGATGGCCCGGGACCTGAGGCTTCATTCCTCCCTGGGCAGATGTCTTGGAGCAAATGGTACAATTAGAGTGGACTTCCTTGATGGCTTGGAAAAGAGTGGGATGAATAAACAAGGGGTCTAGAAACCTCATCAGAGCTTTCGGACCAATGTGTAAAGATTGGTGAATTTCAGAGAGAAGTGCAGTGGCCTGTTCTTGGGGTAGGGCCATTTTTCCATTGAGGAAGACACATCCTTCATTTCCTGGGTGCCCACCCTGCTGGAGGAGAGTGGAGTACTCTCAGGGAGGGGGCGGAAATAGGCAGGGCAAATATCAGTGGTCAGAAAGAGGATGGGGTGTGGTGGGGCTTGTGTGGTGAGTTCTCAAGCCACAGCATCTGCCCGAGCGTTGCCATGGGAAACAATGTCCTGTGAGGTCTGATGACTCTTACAGTGGACCACTGCTATGGCAGTGGGCAGATCTGTTGTCTGGAGAAGTTTGGCAATGAGGGAGGCATTAATAACAGGTGAACCTTTAGTAGTGAGAAAGCCCCTTTCCTTCCACAAAGCCGAGTGGCTATGAACAATCAAGAAAGCATATTTGGAGTCTGTGTAGATAGTAACCTTCTTACCCCGGGCTAGGGTAAGTGCCCGGGTGAGAGCTATGAGTTCAGCTTTCTGAGAGGAGGTGCCTTCAGGGAGCTCATTGGCTTCAAGGGTTTCAGTCAAAGTTACTACCGCATAGGCCGTTCGTCTTCGGCCATCAGCTCTGAGCACTGAACTTCCATCTACAAACAGAGTGAGATCTGCCTCGGGGAGAGGCTTGACAGATACATGGTCTAGAGGCTGACCCAGGAAGTCTAGTACTTCTGGGCAAGAGAGGGCAGGCTCTATGTCTGTAGTGGGGGTTGGAAGGAGGGCAGCTGGGTTGAGGTGCGGTGAGAGCTGGAGAGGCAGGGCCGACCCCTTGATGAACAGGAGGTGGAATTTCTGTAGATGGGAAGGGCTCAAAAGAGAGAGAGCTTGGTGGGATAGCAGGTCCATAAGGCGATGAGAGGAAAATACAGTAACAGGTTGGCATGGAGTGAGTTTGAGGGCTTCCTTCCTGAATTCAGCCTCGCTCCCTAAAGCCTGGAGGCATGGCTGCCATCCACGTAGGGTAGGCTCAAG
>NW_028087236.1:0-1358 GCF_014824575.4 Sturnira hondurensis | reverse complement strand
TTGGTGCATTTAATCCATTTACATTTAATGTTATTATTGAAATGTACTTATTCATTGCCATTTATGTACCTGTGTTCCTCTTTGTCTCTCTCTCTTCCTTCCTTTCCTTAAAGCAGACCTTTTAGTAATTCTTGTAGAGCTGGTTTTGTGGAAGCGTATTCTTTTACACTTCTTTTGTCTTGGAAGCTCTTTATTTGGCCGCCTATCTTGATTGAGAGCCTTGCTGGGTACAGTAGCCTTGTTTGTAGGCCTCTGTTTCTCATTGCTTGGAATATTTCTTGCCATTCTCTTTTTGCTTGGAATGTTTCCATTGAGAAGTCATTAGCCAGCCTTATTGGGACCCCCTTGTATATCACTTCTTTTTTCTCCCTTGCTGCCTTTAGGATTCTCTCTTTGTCTTGGAGGTTTGCCATTTTAACGATGATGTGTCTTGCAGTAGGCCTCTTTGGGTTCCACCTGCTGGGGACTCTCTGTGATTCCTGGATCCGTGCGACTTTATCTCTCCTCAACTTAGGAAAATTTTCCGTTATTACTCTTTCAAGTAGGTTTTGTATCCCTTGTTCCTCTTCCTTTCCTTCTGGAATTCCTATTATTCGGATATTATTACGTTTCATGTTGTCTTGCATTTCTCTTAAATTCTCTTCATTTTTTCTGATTCTCTTTTCCCTTCCTTGTTCCTTCTGGGAGATTTTTTTCTAACCTGTCTTCAATCTCACTTATGCGATCTTCCACCATATCGATTCTAGTCTTCATACCTTCTACTGTGTTCTTCAGTTCAGAAATTGTAGTCTTCATTTCCTCTTGGCCTTTACTGATGGTTTCTATTTCTTTTTTCATGTTGGTATAGTTTGCAGAGAGTTTATTGTAGCTCCCCTGTAGTTTCTGGTAGCTTGTTGTAAGCTCTTTGAATTTCCTGATAACCAGTGCTTTGAGTTCCACATCTGATAGTTGACTTGCCTCTATTTCATCTAATATTCTTTCTGAGGCTTCCTCCTTTTCTTTCATTTGGGGATTGTTTCTTTGTCTTCCCATTGTTTGTGATACTCTTCTTCTTGTCGTCCGCTTCTTTAATTGATCTGTTCTGGTTCACTGGGTTTATGGTGTGAACTTCTGTGGTAGTCAGAAGTCACCGGTGAAAGTGACTTTCACTGACCTGTGAAAGTCACCGGTGCAGTCTTCTGCAGGTATCTTGTTGTTCCCTGCTTCCACCAACTCCTTTCTTTATTGTGCGTGTGTGATCAGTTGTGGGGAGGCAAAATGGTTTATGATAGCAGAGGGTTATTTTCTGTTATTTACAGACACAGTGGGCAGAGAAGAAATAGACAATCTCTTGGCTATGTATAGAGTTAACTGTGCTC
>NW_028087235.1:0-534 GCF_014824575.4 Sturnira hondurensis | reverse complement strand
GGGGGGGGGGGTGTTCTTTCAACGTGATTTAATTTCCAAACATCATCTGCAATGATGTTTAATTCCTGAAAACAGATGCTTAAGAAGTTCCGGAGGCTGTGTATTGCTTTGTGCTGTTCCTGCCCAGCCTGGGACTGTGGCTGCTTTAGGAGAGGTGGCTGTGAGTGGCGGGGTTACACAGGGGACCCCAAGGGGGATGGCTTGGAGACCAAGCATGATGAAACCTGGGGTCCAATGCTGTTGTGTGTCAGTTCGCAGGGTGCAGCATAGAGGCTGGACCATCACACACTTCGAGAAGTGTCCCCAGTGACTCCAGGCCCGCCTTGCTCCACACACTGTCACTGCAGTGCCACCGCCTCTGTCCTCTGTGCTGCTTTTATGTCCCCAGGACTGTTCTGTGATGGAGGCCTCGTACCTCCCAGGCCCCTCACCTTTTCCACCTGGCCCCCCACACCCCCTCCACCAGTGACCATCAGTCTGTCCTCTGTGCAAGACTGTTTTTGTTTCTGTTTGGTTTGTTTGTTTTGCTATTTA
>NW_028087234.1:0-1355 GCF_014824575.4 Sturnira hondurensis | reverse complement strand
TTTCATCTATCCCTCATTCAGTCTGCTTTTTCTTCCTCACTCTCAGTATTCCTCTCCCTCTATCATTACAAAACCAAGTCCCAATCCTCTAACAATCTCTCAGACTTTCCTTTGTTTCTTTTGACACTATTATTCCCATACAATCTAGAGTTATTTTAGTTTGTGTGTTGTTGGTAGCACTCCTGTGAATATTTCTCTCCAATGTGGCTACTATATTTTTATTCATTATGTAATATTTTCTTTCCTTCCTATCTCTATCACTTTATTTTGTAGTATTTTAATTTCTGTTTAAACCTAATATTGTACACATCACTTCTCATACTGCATTCCTCTCTCTTTACTCCTTATTTGATTCACGAGGTAAACTTTCCTTCTCTCCTTCTATTGCTCCCGGTCTCAACTCTTAGTAGTGCTCCTCCCTCTTCCCTCTCAAAATCATTTCTCTTTCATGTCATATCCACATTCCTTTTTTATGATCGTCTCCATCTTGTTACGCCCTTACTAATACTGTTTCTTTTGCTATTCATAGTGAGATTGTGGGGGGAAGTTTTATTTGCGGGTGTGGGTTTTCTTCTTGAACTCTGTGGTTTTGTTCCGGCAGCATCTGCACAACAGCACACAAGATGTGTTGGGTGCAGTGACCCTCCGTCAACGAATGATAGGGAAGGAACCACAAAAGAATGACCCAACAACAATAAAAATCCCATTGTATCCAGAAAATCAACACAAAATACACCCCAAGAACATCCCATTTAGGTAGTTTAGGATATTGCATGAATGAATCTCACAGGCCTCTCACTACAGGAGTTCACACCAACAACTCAGAAATTCAAAAGTGATCAATTTAAAAAACAGGAGCAAAAAAGAGGAGTCCCACTAACAATGGGAAGACAAAGAAACAATCCTCAATCTAAAGCAACCAAGGAATCCTCAAAAAGAATTCTAAATGAAATACAGGCAGGTCAACTATCAAACATTGAGTTCAAAATGCTGATTACAAGGAAACACAATGAATTCAGAGCAAATAACAAAAGCTACAGGGAAATTAGGAGAAACTTTTTGCAAACTACATCAGCCTAGAAAAGCACATAGAGACAATCAACAAGGGCCAGGAGGAAATGAAGAATACAATTTCTGAATTAAAGAACACAGTAGAAGTCATCAAAGGCAGGCTCAGTGAAACAGAGGGTTGAATCAGTGAGCTGGAGGACAAAATAGAAAAACACTCCCAAAAACAGCAAGAAAAGGAAAATAGACTAAAAAGGACTAAAAAGGAATGAGCAGGAGTTAAGGAAATGCAGGGAAATTTGAAATGGAAGAGTATCTGTAAAATACAGATACCATAAGGAGAAGAA
>NW_028087233.1:0-5118 GCF_014824575.4 Sturnira hondurensis | reverse complement strand
GACATGCCCTCCTGTGTCCTGGGTGGCTGGGCCAGTGGGCCAGGCTGCTCAGTTCAGTGGGTTAAAAAGCAGGGTGGAGCTGGTATGGGTTTAGGGGTATTGGTGGAGGTGCTGGGAGAGGGGCTGGGATGTGGGACAGGGCAGAGGCAGGATGGATGGGACCTTCAGCTGGGCATGTCATTCCAGGTATCTTCACTCATTTCCCTCTCAGCCACTCTTGCCCCATCCCTCCCTAAGACCTCAACCCCAGATCTCAGCACCTCTGCTCTTCAAACAAGGCTCAAAGTGGACAAGGTTGCAGGGAGCTGCACCCAACACCTTACTATTGTATTTACGTTAGACCAAGAATCTCCACTTGGGCAGACCTATCCTAAATAAAGAAAGAGTTATAGGTGGAGGTGTTCCTTTCAGCACACTGATGGGAGTGAAAAATCGGAAATGGCCCATGTTCCGCAGCAGGGGCTTCAGAAATGTTGTCGTGAGGACACAGAACATTTCCTCCAAGGAGGAAAAGAGCTGACTGGCATTGCCCACCTCTGGGGAAATGAGGTTCTGGACGGGCACATGCTCAGGAATCCTCCCTGGCCAACATCCATAGCACCCACCTGTGCACACAGGTGCAGAAACACAGCTGCACACACGTGCAGGTGCCGACAGGACACGCTCTCCCGGGGAAAGGAATGGATCAGTGAGCACCCTCATCAGGGCTCTCTCCCCTGGCAGGGCTTTGTTTTTTACTTGATTCTGAATTTCTTTAGAATTCATGATTGTACTATAAGAAAACTTCATTTTCCTTGTAATAAAACCTTTTAAAATAAAAACTAACTAATGTACTTTACTCATAGACAAGTAAGTAATAAATGAATAACACTGAATATATGACTTTAATATTTCTAGAACTATCAAAGTCATACATGCTTTCTAAAAAATTCAGACATCACCTGAAGGAGAAGATTGGAGATTTGCAAGTCCCATTCCAGAGGTGACCATTGTGAATGGCTTAGTGTTTATACATCAGGCTCTGTTGCTCTCATTCTGTCTCCTCTGTCTCTGCCACACGACACTTATTCTCACATAGGTGTGTCTGCCTGTGGAAATCACTGGTATGTGATCTAACAGCTGGGATCCTGGATGCAGATGGTAGGTCCACTTCCCTCACATAGGGGACCTCTTAAGGCTTTATCTGTCAGCACATAGAGACCCTGAGCCCACATTAGCTGCCGCTTAGCTTTCCTCGTCCATGTGGACCAGGATTGGTGTATCCCATCTCTCCTCCATGGACATTAGTGTTTTTTCTAATTCCTGGCCATTCATCAGTGCTCTGATGGATAGTCTCAAAAATACATCTTTGAAAAATCATTCAAGAATTTCTGTGGGGTAATCTCCCAGTCTGAGCACTGCCAGGTGAAGGTGTGCACCTGTGGAACTCTGACGGGTCCTGCACACTGTTCTCCCAGAGCAGGGGCCTTGCCCCTTCTCTTCAGAGCATCTGCTGGGGCCTCTGCTTCCTCACTTTGTCCTCAGGGCTGGTTTGAGATCTAATGGTGACAGTGCTCTGTCCTCAGTGTTCACAGCAGGTGTGCTTCCATCAGGGAGGTCAGGCATCTCTGACACGCCCTGGTGTGTGCACCGCCTCTCATTGGAAGGGAATGTGTCTACCCCCCGTTTCCTTCAGAAAATTCTGACTTTCAAGAGCTTCCTACACCACTGGGTGGGGACAAGGCTGTTACACCACTCTCTAGCCTTGGGTTGTGAGGAACACTTTCCAGCTTGTGGTTTTTCCTTCCAGGTTTCTGCATTTTTCTTGCCTCAAATTTTAGGGCATAGGAAGAGGCAACTGTTACCTAACTGGCTTCTGGCCCTGAGGTCAAACTCAGTACAGGGTTCTCTACCCCAAGATGATGCACACACTTACTAAAAGGGCTTACTAGAGTTCATACATATATGAACTCTAATTTATCTAGGACTTCCTTTTCAAATAAACAAAATGCAATTTCAGATAAAAACAAACAAAAGCATGTGAACAGATCCAGAAAGACACCTATTGTAAGAATCCATTTCTAAGAAAGATCCAGAAAGGTAAAGGAACATAGGCAGAAAGCAGATCAGGGTTGCCAGGGGCAGGAGGAGTGGGGAATGAGGACTTCCGGGGCAGACGGAAGTCGGCCTTTTCGGGAGACGGAACATCCTGCAGCTGGACAGTGGTGAGGCTTACACAGCATCGTGAATGTATATCATGCTCAGGAATGGCACAGTTTACAATGTAAACATTAACTTTAGAGGGAAGCAGGAGAAGGGGCTGGATGTGGAGGAAATGAAGGTGTGTGGAAGTGACATATACAGCTGAAGCTCCCATCCATCCTGCCTCTGCCCGGTCCCATGTCCCAGCCCCTCTCCCAGCACCTCCACCAATACCCCTAAACCCATACCAGCTCCACCCTGCTTTTTAACCCACTGAGCTGAGCAGCCTGGCCCACTGGCCCAGCCACCCAGGACACAGGAGGGCATGTCTGCACATTCTGGTCTGCTCCCTTTCCCTGAAAGGATGGAGACTCTTCATCTCAGAAAAAAAAAAGCATGTCTAGGGGGGCTCAGCCAGTCACAGGGACCACCATGGGAAACATGCTCTATCCAGGTGAAGTTCTCAGTTGCAACAGCAGGACCCTCTTGAGCTTGTATGAGCAAAAGGGACCTACAGGTGGCCTCCCAGAAAGTGCCAGAAAGTCAGAACATCAGGCTTGGGAGTTTGGGGCAGGCCACAGTGCCCAAACCACACTCCATGGTCCTCTAGCAGTGACCCTGTGCCTGCCCCAGCCCTCATACTCAGCACTTTTGCTTCTGTGCAGGTGGCTCTGCTCAGTGGGCATGAGGGGGTGAGCCCTCACCTACTTGAAAGTCAGGCCAGGTGAGTCCACTTGGTGTGAGGCTGCCAGGTGAAACCACTGTCAGTGACATTTTTTTTTTTTTGTCTGCCCAGAAGTGTGCTCCCATCCCCTGAGCAGATCATATAGATTTTCAAGGTGGAGACTCACCAGGCTCTGCTGGAAGAAGATAGAGAATTCCCTGATAGTAGGGGGGGCAGAAGAGAGGGTGGATAATTAGTACATTTTAAAAATATATTTTATTGATTATGCTATTACAGTTATGCCAATTTTCCCCCTTCACTCCCCTCCACCCTGCATATCTCTTCCCACTCACATTTCCCATCTTTAGTTCATGTCAGTGTATCATACTTATAAGTTCTTTGGCTTCTACATTTCCCATATTATTCTTACCCTCCCCCAGTCTATTTTCTACCTATCATCTATGCTACTTATTCTCTGTATCTTTTCCTCCCTTCTCCCCCTTCCACTCCCCTTTGGCTAACTCTCCTTGTGATCTCTATTTCTGTGGTTCTGTTCCTGTTCTAGTTGTTTGCTTAGTTTGTTTTTGTTTTTGTTTTTGTTTTAGGTGTGGTTGTTAATAATTGTGAGTTTGCTGTCATTTTACTGTACATGCTTTTTATCTTCTTTTTCTTAGATAAGTCCCTTTAACATTTCATATAATAAGGGCTTGGTAATGATGAACTCCTTCAACTTGACCTTATCTGAGAAGCACTTTATCTGCCCTCAAATTCTAAATGAAAGCTTTGCTGGATAGAGAAATCTTGGATCTAGGTCTTTGCCTTTCATGATTTGGAATACTTCTTTCCAGCCCTTTCTTGCCTGTAAGGTCTCTTTTGAGAAATCAGCTGACATTCTGATGGGCACTCCTTTGTAGGTAACTCTCTCCTTTTCTCTTGCTGCTTTTAAGATTCTCTCCTTATCTTTAATCTTGGCTAAGGTAATTATGATGTGCCTTGTTGTGTTCCTCCTGAGGTCCAAGTTCTTTGGGACTCTCTGGGCTTCCCGGATTTCCTGGAAGTCTATTTCCTTTGCCAGATTGGGGAAGTTCTCCTTTATTATTTGTTCAAATAACTTTCCCACTTGTTGCTCTGCCTCTTTTCCTTCTGGTACTCCTATAATTCGGATGTTGGAACGTTTGCAGATGTCCTGGAGGTTCCTAAGCCTCTTCTCCTTTTTTTTTTTTGAATTTTTGTTTCTTCATTCTTTTCTGATTGGGTGTTTCTTTCTTCCTTCTGGGCCACTCCATTGATTTGAGTCCCAGTTTCCTTCCCATCACTATTGGTTCCCTATACATTTTCCTTTATTTTACTTAGTATAGCCTTCATTTTTTCATGCAATTTGTGACCAAATTCAACCAATTCTATGAGCATCCTGATTACCAGTGTTTTAAACTGTGCATGTCATAGCTTGGCTACCTCTTCGTCACTTAGCTGCATTTTTTCTGGAGCTTTGATCTGTTCTTTCATCTGGGCCATTTTTTTGTCTTGATATGCCTGTTACATAATGAGGGGTGGGGCCCTAGGTGTTCACCTGGGAGGGGTAACCCATGTCGCTGTGTTGTGACACTGTATGTGGAGAAGGGGTGCAACGGGGAACAGTGGCGTTTGCTCTGCTGTCTGCTGGATTTCAGTCACTTCCTCCGCTTCCTATAAGCAAATTGGGCCTTTCTGGCACTGATTCCTGGGTGGTTGGGTTTGAGTACATTCTAGGACCCTGTAGGTCTCTCCAACAACCTCTCCTGTGAGGCTGGAAGTTTCTCTTGGCACCTCAATACCCCCCAGGTGTTTTCAACCAGTGTTTTGAGGCTTTATTTTCCTGTGCTTGGACTCTGGGTTGTGTGGTCTATCTTGCTCCCCAGTTTCTCCTGGTGTATCTGCCCAGGAATGTGGGACCTAATAATCTGCCAGCCACCTTGCCCACCACAGCCCTCCACAACCCACTACCTCTCTGAGTCTGCCAGCCACTGCTTTGCCATGAGTCCTCTCCACCTTGGCAGCCCAACTCCACCCTTCCTACCAGTCTGGATGAATGTGTCTTCTTTAACTCCTTGGTTGTTGGACTTCCATACAGATCAATTTTCTGTCAATTCTGGTTGTTTTTGTTTTTAAATTGTTGTTGTCCTTCTTTTGGTTGTGCAAGGAGGTACAGTGTATCTACCTATGCCTCCATCTTAGCCCCAAATATAATTTTTTT
Source organism: Sturnira hondurensis (assembly GCF_014824575.4). Taxonomy (NCBI): domain Eukaryota; kingdom Metazoa; phylum Chordata; class Mammalia; order Chiroptera; family Phyllostomidae; genus Sturnira; species Sturnira hondurensis. Next base: position 40 of record NW_028087233.1, on the reverse strand, counting down.
AAAAACCTCTTAATCCTCAGCAATAAGAAAACAAACAACC
>NW_028087232.1:11750-21066 GCF_014824575.4 Sturnira hondurensis | reverse complement strand
AACAGCTTCCATCCCTTTCAACCAGGAAATGTTTCCTGTAAAAGAAAAAAAAGCTAGGGGAAAAACTGCCCTAAAACCTCTCTGGAAGGAAACCAATGCTATGATTTTTACAAATATGACAGCAAAGTTCCAGGGAGTCAACACTTGTGTTCATGTTACACTACAGCCCTGATCCATTGGGGGTGCTGTAACAAATTAAAATGGATGGAGTCATTGGTCATTTACATACATTTATCTATCATGGATGTGATAGCAGGAATTCCAATAATAGAAGCCAGCAAATTTGACCACTTCTAAGAATTCAGTTTTAGGAGACTCTGATTTGCTGTAATCTCAGAGGGTGGATAGGACAAGACAACTTTCTCAATCCTTTGTTATAAAGGCCTAATCCCACTGATGAGAGCTCCACCCTAAAATTGTAGCTCATCCCTAGGCTCCTCCTCCTAACACAGCCACAAGGGCCTTTGTTAGGCTTGTATTGTGTTGATTCATTTTTTAAATATTTCATTTATTTATTTTTGGAGAGAGGGGAAGGGAAGGATATGGAGTGGGAGAGAAATGTCAGTGTGTGGTTGTCTGTCGTGTGTCCCCTACTGGGGACCTGGCCTGCAACCCAGGCATGTACCCTGACTGGGAATCAAACTGGTGACTCTTTACTTCACAAGTTCATGCTCAATCCACTGAGCTACACCAGCCAGGGCTTGTGTTGATTCTCAAGTGACATAAACACAAGCCCAAAGCAAGAAGAAATGTATCAAATCTTGATTTGATGAAAATGAAAATATTCCATGAAAATATAGTAGAGTAGATCCAGCAGGAATTTCATACATTTATAACAAGACACATACAGCCAATTTCCAATTGTGGTTTTATTAATCAAGACTTTGGATGCCATGTCTGAGAGAGACATGCCTAGACTCTGCATGTCAGCAGCACGTTAAGGAATGAGGAAAGTTTTTAAGTCAATAAAAACAGCTTGGAGAAACTAAGTGGTGCCCTTCTTATTCAGAAGTTCATGGTTATCTTTACAGGGATGAAGTGAAGGTTTCTTTCCTGGGAAATGGCAAGGAAGGATCTCAATACATTTCGGAGGACCTGAGAAATTGTTGAACTCACCCTAACCTATAGATATAACAAGTGAAGCCCAAGAGCAAACACGTGGCTTTGACTTATCTGCCCCATGGGGCCAATTGAAGCTCAATGTGGTAAGTTTTTATAAGAGTCAAGCAAAGCACATTAAAGAGAGCTGACATAATTAATTGTTATTCCTATTGTGTTTATGCAAATAATCAGGTTGATTGAAACTAGACTTAATGCACTCCATGAATTAGTGTAAATTTGGCTTTTTGATTAAAAATTAGAGTGATTTTAAGGGTAGAAATGATGTATCAACAGACACTGTACTACACAGTTATGGACATTAAAGTCCAGTTCAGTGAATTGTGTGCAAAATAATAGTGTACCTTTATGAAGATAGTCCAATATTTTTTCTGAAACATTTTAATAATATTGAGTTTAGTAACACATTTGACTTCTCCCTGTCACAAGCTCTAATTGTAATCAGGGAGTATCATATCTGGCCACCAAGGCCATTGTGTTCTGTGCCCAGGGCTCATCTCCCTTCTGACCAAGAACAGGGCTCCATTGGCTCTGAAGGGAAATGACACTCCTCTTCAGCAGCAGTTGCAATAAATATTGGGTGCCATTTTCCCTAAAAAGGATTCAGAACCACGTTCTTGAGGAGGAAATAGAGTATGCAGATAGACAGAAAAAATGAGAGGAATAATGAATGACAGGTAAAGAAGATCACAAAGACAGAAATCCCAGGTGCCTGGCAGCAGACCTGAGAAGTAGAAATGAATATAGAGGCACACAGGCAGATGGAGCACTGCAGTGGTCACTCAGATGAGGAATGATAGGCCCAGGGCTACTCTGATACCTCACAACCATCATTATTTCTCCATAGATGCCTCAGATACACTTTGGACCCACATACTCTGTATCAGACACCACATTGACGTAAATAAACACACGTGGATATAGGGTTAATGAGACAAATGCAGCAACAATCCTTCTTCAATCTATTCAAATGCCAAGTCAGACTTAAAATTATCACACTACTTTCTCTATTTGACTGAATGTCCTACCATGTTTCTCTCAGCCATATCCACACAAATACTCATGGACTCTCATTCTCCATAAATTTCCTCTTAAAATTACAATAAGAAAAACACAGATGAGCCCAAACACCATGGTTGGTGGTCTGTGTTCTGTCCTGAGGACAGGCTGGGAAAGCCTGGGAATGCCGGGCTGGGCTCCTGTCTGTCCTAGAGCTGCAGGGTCCTGTCTGGACTTCTCTTTGTGAGCATAGGGGCCTTGTGTACATGAATTCCTGCTATATATGGAGCTCTGGAGTTGTACAGTAATATGGAGGACATGGTCCTAAAATGGGACATTTCTAAGGGTGCATGTCTCTTAAGAATTACCCCCTCCTTGCCTTGCACTGTTTGGCTCTGTTGGTTGGAATGTCTTCCCGTAACCAAGAGGGTATGGTTTTGATCCCAGATTCAAGCGCATATAATTCCTATTCTGGGTGTGTATGGGAAGCAACAACTCTCTCTCTCTCTCTCTCTCTCTCTCTCTCTCTCTCTCTCTCTCTCTCTCTCTTCCTCCCTCTCTATGCCTTTCTTCATTTTTAATTTCTATAAAGTAAATAAAAAATGTATTCTGGTGAAGAGAAAAATAGCAATAAAAATAATAGAATTACTTCATACATTTGGTCCTGTGTCCTGTCCAGTGACCCAACTGCTCCAGGAGATGTGCACACAACCAAGGAGAGTAGATTTTCATAACTGGGGGGGGGCATTTAAAATGAGAGATACCTTTGAAAGTCACTAGTAATTAACTCACCAAGATAGACCAACCTTCATTACCAAAGAAAGTTTGTGTTCAGAAGAGAGGAATTTTTTTTCTGAAACTTTTGCCTATACAAAGTGATTAGAGTGTGAACCAAGAACAGAGTGTGACCCTAGAGAGTGGGGACACTGCGTTAGAGTAGGTGGAACATCTGTGTGGATCATTGGGAGACAGAATTGCGAACTCTACAGAGAATCAGACAGAGCTCCTGAGTCCTGGTCAGTCAGTTGAGTTTGGTGCTGAATGTGCAGCAGCCTCAATGCCTCATTTTTTTTTTTTTGTGCTAGACTCTGAGGTAAAACCAGGCACCGATATTGAGGAAACAGAAGAAACTCAGTCATGACCACCTTTGCTTAGGTGACAATGAGGTAGAGATTGAAAAGTAACTGTGTTTAAATTTCACTTGTAGAAATTTCACTATGGAAAATCATCATGAAAATACTTAGTAGGAAATAATAGATAGAAGTACAATGTCATTGATAAGAATGTTATTTTCTTTGTTCATTTTTTAAAGAATGAAGTGTCATTCAATTGACGTCCCATTACTGACTGGTGGATCTAAGTTTCTATAAACCGTTCATCCTGGGAGATTCAGCTTTAAGTTCACCATCATAATCTGTGTTCGTGCACATGTGACATAGCTGTAATCAGAGAACAGGAGAGGGAGTGGTTTTTGGCACCCTGGTTTTCAGTAGTAAATTTCAGAATAACATCTCCTATCTATCACAATCCCTATCCACATTTGCATGGGAACCATGGTAGTAATGCCTCCATGGCTGTACATGATGGGCATCCACTGTACTTGAAACTGATGTGCTGAGTATACAATGTGTGAATGGGGAAAGGAAGCCCGTTCATGGGGATACATTAACATGGATGGTGAGAAGCTTATCTGAACTGACAAGCATGCAGTATTGTCATTCCTCTATGCTGTGATTTTCCTCAGTGTTTAATCAGTTCAGTTTCTTTTTTTTTCACCCTTTTTCTGAAATATCCACACATAATATCTGGATTCACTCAGATAAGAAAGCACTAGCTTCAAAATTTATTCATATTCCAGGCTCCAGGTGAGGCCTACACAGCATTGTTGTTCATCTCAGACAGACAGATGTCATGACTAAATTCCAAGATTAGGCTCACTATTATTTAGTCTCCATCAGGGGCAATTCAAGGCAAACCTCTAATTTATTCATGACTCTCATGGAGAACCTGAACCTGATAGCATTTGTTGATGGATCACACATCAGTATTAAACCTGAAGGTTGGTGACTAGGACGAGTGTAACAACAGAACCTTAGTCAGCATCCATTCCTCCACCTGATGTATGATCAGAGCAGACTTCAGAGGACACTGCAGATCACAGGTCTTGTCAATCAGGGTGAAAACGAAAAAGAAACACAGGTCTCAATAGCAGTGTATGCTTTCTACCCTTTGCCACAGAGTGGGTTCTCTCTTCCCCAGGAAACCCCATTATGTGAACACGTAAGGAACTCTGGAAGCACCCCCCTCCCATCTTGGAAACTGGAATAGTGTGGAAGCTAAGAAAATGCTGTAATAACTCATTGTGCAAGTGAGCAGACTTAACCTGGCTAATTATTCCCTCTGAGCCTTCAAAGGATATATGCAAAGAAATCCAAAGCAGTTGTTGTGAAAGGTCAAAGTTTAGCTCATTATTTTAGTTTTAAAAAATAATAGAAGAGTTTATAGCTGTTTATCTTACTCAGATATTTGATTTCTTGAGAAAGGTGTTTTTTGGAATCATATCATTTCAACAAATTCTATTAAACTCCCTATTAAGCTGCACTGGTGGAATAGACACACAGGTTCTAGCTGCAATCAGTGCTGCAGTGGCAACTTCCAAAGACAGTGGAAGTTGCTTCCTGCAGTGTGTTCACAGAAACAGCAAATCCCCAGCAGCTGTGAAGGTAAGACCTGTCCAGAGACCAGCTCTCAAGGACACTTACATGGTTTCATCCAGCTTCACTGTCCATGGGGAGTGAGTATGTTGCATTTCTTGTGCAGGTGTTTCTGTGATGCCTGAAGGTCATTCCCTGGCAAATCTGACTGTCCATTCAGCCGATAGAAGCTGCTTGAACTTGCATTTCCTCACGTGTACATTCAGGGAAGGAGGGGCTTCCAGTACAGCATCCTTACAAACCAGCTCTGTGCAACGTGGCCAGGGCTCATACACTCACAGTCACCACCACTCACAATTTCTACAAAGACTGGAAACAGCATTTTGACATAAAACTGAATTAAAGTGTCAGAAACCCAAATAGTCAAGTACAAAAGTCCTCCCACTACCATTGGTGGCCCATTGTTCTCCCCTCAGAACTCATCAGTTGTCTTCTGTGATATGGGAACTGGAAGAACCATGCAGTCAGTGACTTTCACTCACAGCTGCTCTCTGTCTTATTGCATTTAGACAGAAAAATGATGAAAACCGTCCCTATGTTATACCTCCTCCTGAATCTGGCTAGAGTCAGCTGGTGTGGGTCATGAGGTTTGGTGTTTCCTTTGAACTGGGCACAAGACTGTCTGGAAGAGACTCTTCATATTGTTCACATGAGCACATAGCCTTTGTAATATATTTTTATAACTCAGAGACACCAGTGGTGAACAAAGAATCCAGAACCCAGAGAAGATTCCTGAGGGAAACTGTGAAGGAGGTAGAAACCAGCAGAAAACTGGCCCAAAACTTCAAGTGCAACCAGGGCTAGGATGGCCCTCAGGTACCCAGAGTGCCGCCTAGTGGTCAAAGCTCCTCCCACATGTGGGTATGCCTAGGGGCTTTTTCTAACTTCCCCCTGACCATGTGTCTCACACAGTAATACACAGCTGTGTCCTCAGCTCTCAGGCTGCCCAGCTCCACATAGGCTGTGCTTGTGGATGTGTCTGCAGTCATGGTGACTCTGCCCTGGGACCTCTGTGCATAGATTGCAGCACTATATTGAGGGTCAACTTGTCCCATCCATCCTGCTCTTTTCCGTGGGCCTGTTGCACCCACTGCATAGCACAGCTCATGAAGGTGCGTCTAGAAGCCTTGCACAATCGTGAATTCAGCACCCACCTCCACCAAATGAACCTGTGAGTGGACATCTGTGAAGAGCCTTCAGGAGTGGGAGCAAGTTGCCCTTCACTGTCCCTGATCCCCTCCTCCACTCAAAAACTAGGAAGCCCCTTACTTCTGGCATTGCCAGCAGGAAGAGGGCTCTCCAGATCCAGTCCCTGGTGAGGGACTGTGTACCAGAACTTCTGTAGAGGAGGGTGTTTGTGAGTGATGCTCAAGGAACAGACAGACACTCACATGTAACCTAGTCACCTCTTCTCATTTGCATAGGAATCGGGCAGAGTGATTCATACCTGAAGAGTTGACCACACTTGAGAAAGGTGGAGTACACAGGGAGTCTGATGGTCCAAATTTTACACAGTGTTGTGGGATATGGTTCTCCTGGCAGATCTCTGAGCTCTATTCAAATACAACTCCTCCCACTAAGGAACAAGCTTCCACAGGACATGCTCCTCATTGTGCACCCATATTTGAGACACATGGAGATTTCCTCGACTAATTCTGGACTTTTCTGTCTGAATGTCTTCTTCCTGGATCAGTGTGTCTCCTAAATTCCCCACCAAGTGAGCTAATGAAGCCAACCCTCTTCACTGTTCCTTAAAATTAATGTATAAAGAATGTCTAGCAATACCATTGACACTGGTTTGCATGTAGCATGGAGTTCGGTGAATGTTTGATAGAATAAGATATTTGCAGTCACCACACATTCAACCCTTCTTTTAGAGGTTTTCATGAAAACAAAAAGACACAGGCAATCGCTTTCCTGCTCCCCCTACACCTGCTTCTGGGACAAATACTCTGAGCTTTGGGCCACGCCCACTCTCTGATGCCAGTTCTGCATCTTGCTGCAGAATCCCTGTCAGAGCTCAAAAATATGAACTTCTCAGCATTTCTAATCCAGAATTCAATGTTGTTCCATGACTTCCATAAACTTTGTCAGGGACACTGTGTGCTTTAATTCTCTGGGCACAGAGGACTGACCTTACTAAACCCCAGTGACTCTGGGAGGAACCTCATAGTCAGGGCTCTGTGAAGCCACCAGGAAGCTTTTTCCCTGTACCTGCCAGATGCACTGACAAAGCTGACACCCCTGAGCCCTGAAGCTCTTGGGGAAGCCTGGGGACCTCTGCTGTCCTCAGGTTCTTCTGGTGGAATGTACCACCTGAATGTCCCTGCATGTGGCCCAAAATGCACTGCACTTCTACTGCTCAATGAATGACAAACACACAGTGTGATGATTTTCATGGTAATGCACTCCAGGTCTTCCTTCTCTGCTGTACCTATACCTTGGGCAGTGCCCCCAGTGGATTTAGTTCACAGTGTATCTTTCTAGCTGAGGTCACCTCTGTGCCTGGTACTCAAGTTTTTGGTCTGTTCTTGGTGTTCCATTCATATGCTTATCTTCCCTTCTGACCATACACCCCATAGACCTGAGACTCCACATCCCACATGGAGATAGACTCACTGCTCAGTGACCCACATCTACACCTCTCAGTCCCTGCAGGAATCACCATCTCCTCCTGCACCTGGGTTTATTGTTCAAACCTCATGGATTTTCCCACACTGACCAAGGCATCAGGGGTGATAATTCAGATACAACTGGTCATTACTCAGACTTTTTTCAAAGGATATATTTTCTTGGGTCAGTCATGGAGAAGTGGTGATGATATTTCTCATGAGGGCTCCACGTCTTCCAAACCCAGCAGCCCAGCAGGCACGGAGTTCCTGCTTAGGTTCTGGGGAAAGGCAATATCTTTCAGTTTTCACTGTTTGGGGAATGTCATGGGTGGCCCTTATGGTGGAGAACACTGATAGAATTCCCTTTTGTAAGACCACGCATCAGTGGTGGATTAAGAAGCACGTGTCAGTTATGTGTGCCACCACCTCATTTAAATCACTGCATATTTACCCTTTTTGTCCATCTTTTTATCATAATGTATTATGACATTTGAACCTGCATCAAGCAAGCATTCTTTTTAAACAAATGTTCAGAGTAATCTTACTGATTGAATTAATCTGTATGATTTCAGTGAATGTTCATCAAGAACTTTTCCACATGAAGGCAAGTTGCAGTTGGTTAACTTGTGAATGATGAAGATGAAGAAAATTGTTTAAAGAATTAATCACTGATGACCCCAATCCTGTGCCATGTAGTCAGCTTCTTCTGCTGAAACTGTCTCAGTGAGCTCTGATGCCATGCAGTTTTGCTCTAGTCATTTTCAGTGATCTTTCCTGAATCTTCATTGGGTTCCAGAATTTTCAACGGGCCTCACAAGTGTAGGGAACAGGGTCTGTGTTACATAACACCTTTGCAAATTAACATGACATTAATTAACATGATCCTCCTGTTTGTCCACCAAATGCATATTGAAATTTACATTTATATAGAATTGGTACTCATATTACAGACTGTGAGATGCCCCAAAGTCCCTGAGTTCTGGTTTCAGTCAGCAGACGCAGAAGAGCTGTTGCTGTCACTCAGCATGGTTGAAGGCTGAGGACCAGGGTGCCCAGGGTGGGACGGAACTTCTGTCCAAGCTCTAGAATCCAACACGCATGTGGGAAGGGGTTAATTTTTCCTCTTCAGTTTGTTTCAGTCAGTACCTTGGTGGAGTGAAGGGTGCTCATCTGCATTTGGAGAAAAAAAGTCTGCTTTTCTGAGCCGCCATCTCAAAGGTAAGTTCACCTCTAAACACATTTAGACAAATCCGTGGTGACTATCAGCCAAATGTTTGGGCAGCTTGTGATCTAGTCAAACTAACACAAAACCAACTGTCACAACAGAGCTATTTGGGGGGAAAGTTCCAAGGCAGAGGTATATGCATTTACCTAATTCCTGTAGATAGGGGTAAACCAACAACTTTAGACTCTTTGTGGTGGATACTTTCTTAGGCACCTACATGTTGAATGTCAGGTGAAGATGAAGTTCCCTGCCAGAGATGAAACAAAACCTTAATTCATCTCCATGTGGCCTTCAGAACCTGTGGGCCCTGAGCGGCCCCTGGTGATTACAGTCTCTCCTGCGAGGAGGTTTTGGGGCTCACACTGAATTCCCATCACTGTCTTTCTCACAGTAATATATGGTGGGGTCCTTGGATCTCAGCTGTTCAGTTGCAGATAGGCAGTGCTTATCAATCATCTCTTGAGATGGTGAATCTGCCTTTCACAGATGATGCATATTCTGTTGTGTGACTGTTAGCTTTGTGTTTAATAACCCTACCCACTCGTCTTTTTCCCGTACCTGGTGGATCCAGCTTGTATAGTAGTCACTGAACGTGAATCCAGAACCTTTGCAGAAGAGTTTCAGAGACCTACCAGGCTGCCTCAGGC
>NW_028087232.1:0-9736 GCF_014824575.4 Sturnira hondurensis | reverse complement strand
GACTTTGAGTTCTTCTTGCACCATCTTTTGGGCTGTTCGTGCCTGTTATGCAGCAGGATCCGAGCCCTAGGTCTTCACCAGAGTAGGGCCACTGAGTCGCTGGGTTGTGACGCTGTATGTGGGGGCGGGGTCAAAGAGGAGCAATGGAGTCCCGTCTGCCCTCTCCTGCCACAGCCCCCACAGGTGCGGCAGCTGCCATCGTCACCAGGGCCCGCGAGTTTCGCCCCACTGCACATGAGTGTGCCACCACCGTCAGCCCTCACCCCCTGGGGCCTGCGTGGTCTGTCTCACTGTGCGCGAATGTGCGACTGCGGTCAGAATGCCCCACACTCTGACTGGGTCCGGGCCACTTGCGTGCCTAGGTTGGGGATATCTGTCCTTCCCGACCCAGCTCCACTGCTCTCTCCGCCCCTCTTACCATCCCCGTGGAATGGTTAGTTGTAGTCGGACTTCCCTAGAATTCAATTTTCTGTTTTTTGGCTGTGTCTTTGTTCTCCAAACCTTTGTTATATTCAAACTTGGTTGTGGGAGAAGGCACAGTGTTTCCACCTATGCCTCCATCTTGGCGGAAGTCCACCAATAATAATTTTTAAAAACTTGAATGTAACACAGAGATGACCTCACCTAGAAAGACATACCATGACCTAGAATCCATTGGGGTCACTGTCCAAGTGATAAGTACGGCAGAGAAGGGAGACTTGGAGTCCATTGCTATAAAAATCATCAGTGTGCTTTTGTCATTCTTTGAGCAGTAGAAGTTTAGTGGAATTAGGACCACATGCAGGAACACTCAGTTGGGACCTTACCCAAAAGAAACCTTTGGACTTCAGAGGCCCCCAAAGCCCTCATGCGTTTCAGGACTCAGCAAGTGTTGGCTGTGTCATGAATCCAGCAGATCCAGGGAAGGGGCTTCCTGGTGGCTTCACAGAGCCCAGGCTATGGGGTTTCCTACACAGTCACTGGGGTTTAGTAAGGTCAGTCCTCTGTGTCCAGAGAATTAAATCACACAGTGTCTCTTAGGGAGTTTCTGGAAGTCAGGACACAACAGTTCAAAGGTGGGTAATGGGTGACATTAGTTTGCCAGATTACTTGTGCCTGTAAGCCTCTAGGATAAATTCCAAAAAGGGTAATGCCTTACCTAAGACCTGGAAATCTGGGCATTATCTAATAATTTGTTTGGCTTGACAACATGGGAGTTTGAAATCCTTGTGAAGTGCATGGCTATTTTGATGAAAAACACTGATGGGAGGCCGAGACCTTTTGAAATGTATCTACCATACTTACTAGAGCATCAGAGTGGGTATTGCCTTCAGACATAGGACCAGGGAGGCCTGTATGGGAACACAGATGAGTAACAAACAGAATATGTTCCCTTTTATCTAGCAAAGTTTGCAAGGTTAAAAACAGGATGAGTAGAGAGGGGGATCAAGGACCCCTTAAGGAGAGCCTGGTCTATATGAAGGAGAGCATATACAGTATAACCAGAATGACAAAATAGATTCAAGGGCTCGGGAGGCCACTATTGTAGAGCCATAACGTCTCCTGAGAACTCAGCCCATTGGATGGAAACATGACCATAAGAAATATAGTGTTTCCACTCCTCATTTTCCTGATAGTTGATGGCAGCTTTCCCTGTTTTCCCCAAGCCATTAATATAAACATCCTTTGCTTTGGGGACAGGGGTCTTACAAGTTTAATATTTCAGATGAACGTTGATAATTGGGAGGTCTTGTAATAATTTGTCTGAGGGCAGGCTAATTCCTATTTTAATTGATTAGTAGTACTACCAAAGCCTCCTTCCTCTCTCTTAATATTTTGAGTATTTGGTACTGTATAGGGAGGAAGAAAAAGTTGGGCTATACGATTTTGGTCAGGAATGACATGGTATCCATAAGTTCTGAACATAATTTTGATTTCTCCCTGATAATCAGAATCAATGACTCCAGGCTGGACTAAAACACCTTTAGTGTTAATGTTAGATCTCCCTAAATCAATCCAAGAGTGCCTTCAGGCGATGGTCCCCATACTCCTGCAGGAGCTATGAAGACTTCATCCTGTTCTTTTAAGATGAGCTCTCTGGTAGTGACTGAGTCCTATCCTGTGCTTCTCCTTGTGGTGGTGCAGAGGTCAGAGACTCGGCGTGTTCTTGACCCCAAAGCAGTTGATTGCTGCTGTAGGGATAACTCTGTTGGAGTGTGGGGCATAAGAGTGTGCACCCTTTCATCCATTTAACTTAGGTGGGAGTGGTTTGTCATTTTTATCATATTGAGATCTACATACACTTGTCCAATGTTTACCCTTGCCACGCCATAGGCAGTATTTACTCTGTGGATTTTTTAGACTATTCTGTTGTCTGTTCCATCACTCCTGACTGGTGTGCCCTAGTCTGCCACGATTAAAGCATTTAGTTTATCCTTTTATGGCTTCAATGTGCCCCAATGTTTTTCCATGCTTACAATGTGCCCCAATGTTGTTCCATGCTTACATTTTGTCAAGCCTTTATAAATTACAACTAGTGGAGTTTAGTTTGAGAGGGTTGCATATAGGCTTACAATCAATCGTTATTTGCATTTTCATAAGCCAATTGTAATAAAAGTATATCAGCTGCCTCCTGATTCTCAATTTGTTTTTGAATTGCTTCTTGTAGTCTATGAACAAAGCTTAAATAAGATCCCATAGCTACCTGCAGAACATTAACAAAGGAGCATTTCTCCTTGGATTAGGCTTCCAGGACCATCTTTAGGTCACCAAGAGTTGCCTGGGAGCTTTGAATGAAAAGCTCCCAGAGTCTATTTAGGCCTGTGCTTCAGTGATCTCAAATTCATCAGATCCAAGAAGCACATTAAGCTGGACTGGGTTTTCGTTGTGATTATTTTCTGATGCTTGGCAGCAACAGCCATCAGTATATCCTTAATACCACACAGAAAACTGTGTGGGCATTAGGGCCACTGGAGCTAAGGCAAACCAATCACAGGGTTCCATACGGTATCCTTCAGTGATGGCTGACAGGAGAGCTATAGTGCAGAGTGACTGAAGCTCATTGTCTTTAATGCTGTTTTTTGAATTTCTGTATATCTCAAAGGATCAAGGCTTGTGTGCTGGGTTCCGCCACAGGGTAGTGACAATGGGATAGGCAGAAAATGCTTCTCAATCCCCCACACTCATGACCTCCCACATTGCTGCATAGCAGAGGTAGTCTATCTAGAGGCCATGATGGATCTAATGGAGGAGAAGGAGCTGGGTAGGGCAGAGGCAGATTCAAGATGAGCATCTCAGAGCAGCTTGGTGGGGAGGGAGCAGCTCCTCTTGTGAGTCATCCCTGAGAAGGGCTAGTGGAGCAGTAGGGAGGGGTGCTCCATTCTCCCTTTGCAGCAGCTGAGTAGCCACTTGCATTTTAAAATCACAACTTTTTAGTGTACTTGGAAAGGCAGGTCCCCTGCTGTTTCTTGGCTAGCCTTTTCCTCTCTTTGCAGAGGTGATGGATTTTTATTATTAGGTTTAGCAACTGTAACAGCTGTTGCCCTACAGGTCTATTCCTTTTTCCTCTAAGTTTTCTTGATCATGAGGAGTTCTAGTATAAATAGGGACAAGAACCATTCTAACTAGGTTCCAGGTCAATATATTCCAATATCCTATTAGTGTCTGGTTCTCCTGGCACCACTTCAATTCCTGTCCTACTTTATCCCACACATCTAAATCTAGAGACCCTTTATGTGGAAACCATGAACAGTAGCTCTTTATTGTCTTCAACAAATTAGTTAAATTCTGTTTTTTAACCTGATATCCTGCAGCCTGAGGGAGCTGCTAAAGCAGCCAAGAATATATTTCCTGCTCCTCAGAAAGTCACAAACCCATGTTGGCTCCTGGGAGGGTTAGTTTTACTTTTGGTTTCACAATTCCTTGCCCTCTCTCTGCCTAACTAGTTCTCTAAGCCTCTTCTGACTAATTGCTGGGGGATAAATAAATATGGTGGGTCACAATGAGCTTCTTGTTAGAAGAGCTCCCAAGGGTGTCACCCCTTAATCATTCCTGCCTCTCTTTCATGCCTCCATTCCTCCTCAGGTTGTCTAGAACAGCCAGAGAGGGGCTCAGAGTGCTGGATGAGCAATCTTATGTGCACTCGCCCTGATGAGCGAACGTTTAATTACTGTGATTGGAGTTCCCTATGAGGCCCCTGTACATCTCAGGGAATGACCCTCGACACCCCTGCAGAGTCCCCACTCACATAGGAACACCCAAAAGTTCAGACCCAGGGAAGGAAGTGCTTCTTATTTTCAATACTCAGCAAGAAGCTGAGACACTCATAAATAACCCTGCAACTAGTTGCTGCTTTTAAAACTGATTAAAGGAAAAGTCTTTACTCTTTCTCACAAGCCTATATCTAAGTGGTAGTTGTGCCAGGGGGATGGGCTTGTGAGTGTTTTTAAAGTGTGCCTTCTGTTGCATAGACTTTTGCTTGTGGCTGGCAGGAAATTTAATATTCTTCCCAGGTTCATATTTCCAGATTATCGTTTTGTGGGTATCTTCTGGTGGCGAGTGCCCTTGTGGGTTTTAACTGTTTGAAGTATGCCTGCAGGTAGCAGCAAATGCTTTGGAGAGAGAAAGACTCCTACTCACTAAAGAGCGTCCAGAGGAGAGAAGGTGAAGCCAAATGCAAGATGACCCTGGAAGAAATCCATATTCCCTTATCTTACACACATTCATGGCATAACCAGAAAGCTCCTGGTAACACTGCACCTTTACCTGTGGGATGAAGGTGACAAACCTCATCTTCAGTAGATGTGTGTTCTACATCAAAGGCTCCTAGACTCTGTCCCTGTTCCAGGCACCAGGTCAGGGGAACTTCAGCTTGAGAGGTCACCTGGGGCCATTCAGATTGAAGTAAAAAATCATCCTGGCTGCAATCTTGTTTCTCTTGTGGGGAAAAGGGTGGTGGTTACCTTTAGTGGAGAATGCCCCAAGCCCTTCTCCAACACTTTTATTGGTGTTGGGAAGTGCAGGGGGATACAGCATCCATGCATAGCTTCTAAGCCAATGTCCACCAGGCTACAGTCATAAAAAACTAACATGACATATAGATATCAATTGAAGAAACACAAACTCAATTGAGTTTGTGAGACATGTGGGCACCAGATGACTGTACAGGCATATATACTGAAGCAGGGAGTTTCACTCCTTATGCCCTAAACTCAAGTATCTGACTTATACTAGCAGGGATTATCACTGAACAGAGCTGTCTTCAGAGGACAAAAATCTATATTACAGGCCTGATTCCTGTGGGACCCCCGGTGTTAGAATCCAGTCATGCCTGCCACCTGTGCTATGACCTGGTTTTCCTGGGAGACTTACTAGGCCTTTTGAGGGGCTACAATCTCTGAAACCCATCAGAGTTGTCCCCAACAGAGATATCCCCATAGAGATGTCAGAATGATCAGCTTGCCTGACTTCAGTTTCTCTCCACATATACAGGAAATGCTATTGCACCTGCAAATTTTTCTCTTAGCTCCACGTTAAATCCTCCCCTGGACTGTGGGGGCTCACAGCTCCCCCATCAAATGAGGCTGAGATTTATGGGGAAGACAGAAGTGATCTATAGAAGAAAAGATGAGACTCTGGGTCTTTTACTCTGCCGATGATAGTCCCACAGTGTGAGCATAACTGATGTCAGGCAGGAGTTTATGGGATGGCACTAACTGCACATGACTGACAAAGAGAGATGATCCTTGCCCCCAGAAATCCTATAATGGGTACATCTGCAAGAGTCAGCCCAGGATTAATGAAGTCTTAACAGACAGTATCACTCACATGCACTGTCTCTGATTCCTCTATCACCAGTTGTTACTGCTGCAGTGGATTCACCAGCTTTCAGAGAAGGAACTAGAGTGGACCACATGCAGAGGTTGTGGTGGAAGCACTTACCACAGTCCATCTCTGAGTAGCCACACATCTATCTACAGAGACACACATAAAACCCCATTCTACCTTCAGCTGATTTCTGTGATGATGGAGAAATTGACCATGTATTACTACCTCTAAGACACAATGAGGGTAATTCAATGTGAGCCCAGACACACATCTCCCTGTGCATGAAGGGAGGGCTTGGATGCTTGATGTACTCAGTCCATCATAGGGCCATCAGGACACACTGAGCACCTGGCACAGACCAGGAGCAGATGCATATGTAGGTAAAGAGCTGTTTTCCTGGCAGGTCTGGGGTTAACTCTCCACATAGCAGTTTCCCAACTGGCCCCTCCCTTCCTTCGTGGTAACTGACCTACTGTGGCTTGTTGTAATAGGAGGAAAACTGCCTCCCATTAACTGAAGTTAGAGAACTGCATATATTTTCTTACATTTATACTAATAAATCATCAATGAATTATCAAACCTTCTGACTAACGTCAGCTGAATCCAACCAGAGACTCTGCTGGACACAGCAGTGCAACCCAGGCCCACACAGCTCAATGACCAAACTGTCCAGCAGCAGGTCATATACATTCTGGACATGGGGCATCAGGTGCAAATGAACACAATGTCAGTGATCAAAGAGCACTGGTGTTGATGGTCCTTGACTTGACGTTATGCTCGTGTCAGCAGTAGTAGTTGACATCATGCAGATGTGGAGGGACCCCCACATACCTTGGTGTGGATGTCCAGTCTGTTGAAGTCACACACAGAGGGACTGTGAAGAAGCTTGTCACTTCATTGAGGAGACTGTTCAGAGCAAGGCAGACTTTTCGGAAGCTCAGGAATGGTTGGATCACATCAGGTAAGAAGACTAACTCAGGTTCTTATTGTTCACCTGTGAAAAGGTTGAGGAGGGTCGTGCTCATTGGTCAGGTTTGGGTGTTTCCAATCTCCCACCTGTGTCTTCCCCGCTTTCTTTTCAGATTCCCCATGTGTGCACAGGAAGAGAGAGATTAGTGAACCTTAATATATCAGCGTAAACATCAAAACTAGAACCTGACTATTTATTCCACTGAGCACCTAGGGAATGAGTGAAAACGGAACTACAGACCAATATAGGTAGAAAACTATTTTAGTCACTAGAAAATAAGAATAATGGCTATAGGTAAGCAATGAAGGGGGATAATAATAAACTGTATTGTATGGATGTCTTAGTTCAAAGTCTAAAGTGGAACATGTCCACACCACAAGGGCATTAGCTTGTCCTGAAGGATTTGGGTTCCCTTTATGCTCCTAAATGTGAGAACATTCCACAGCATTATGGTGATCCTCCGTTAGGGCAGTTCTGCTGGCATAGCCTTCCATATGGGTGGAATAATAATTTGGTTTCTGTTGGTTTGGTTTTTGTTGTTGCTTTGAACTGGAGTTTCTGTCACTCGAACACTCACAAATTAAAATAGGAGGCCCATGTGGGGCTGTTAGCAGGTGAGGCCTTGGGATGAGCTTTGGTTCTAGGGTGGAGCTCTCATGAATGGGATCAAGTCCTTTACAGCAAAGGATTGAGGGAACTCCCTTGCCCCATCCACCCTCTGAGATTACAGTAAACAAACAGCTGTTTAGGAATCCAGTTTATATCTGATATAAATATGCTGGCAATTGTTATTACATTTCACACCTCCAGATTATTGAAAAATACATTTCTGTTATAGGCCAATTACCCAGTTCACAGTATATTCTTACAGCACCAAAAATGCATTAGTATTGTATAGTGACATGGCCACAACGGTGGACTCCCTGGAGATTCACTGCCCCATGTGTTGCAGAAAGCACAGCATGAGCATCTTTCCAGTGATGTTCAAGGGCAGTTTTCTCTGGTGTTTTCTTCCACAGACATTTTTTTCACTGAAGTGTGAAAGGCTCTTAAACAGATGTGATGGGAAGTCAGAGTAAGAAGTGGGTATAATCCATTATCCCTTTCAGTATTAACCACATCAGCATGGAATGAAATCCAGGTTCCAATGGAGGTAAAATCCAAAAATTCATGGTCCTCCCAGTCACCGTGTCACAGGGCCATGGCTGATGTGCTCTTGAAGGCATCACATTAACCTCACACAGGAGGAGCTTTGGCCAAACGGGTTTAGTGTCCACTTAGGTTTCATCAGTATAACCAATTATGCCAGTTTTCAATCTTCCAAGAGACTGTGTATAATACTGATGTGTGGCATTTGGATCATAGCATCACCTTACAGGATATTGACTGGTGTGTTGTGTGCACATTTGGCATTTGATGTGAGAGACAGTAAGCCATTGGGGGAGGAGGGGGAAGAGGCTGAGCACAGAGGGTGTCCACAGCAGTTAAAATGCTCTACATGGGTTTGTTCCTTCTTCCAACTCTCTTTCTCCACAAAGATGGAGTCTCCATGCACAGACTAACAATGGACAGATATTCTGTCTTGAAAGAACAAGAGAGCAGCCCTTGCAGTGCCACTAACCTCAACCAGAAAGGCTGATGATCGGGATGAGCCTCTCTATGTGTGTGGACAGATGGTCAAGGTCACACAGTGAATTTATTCAGAGCTGAATAGCATGAAACACTGTGCATGTGGAATGTCGCCCTAGATTAAATTGTGTTCAAATGACTGAAGGTAGAAATTGGGAACGACAAGAATAACTCTGCAGCACACTGACTAACCGGCATCTCACAAAACTCTCCACTTTCACAATGAGTGTGCTTTTCCCTCTAGTGAAGTCAGAACTGTTACCAAGGCACTTGACTTATTTGACATTAAGGTGAGGAGTGCATGCAAATGGGCATCACCACTTACAGATAAGCCCAGACTAGCTGCCGTTCCTGCACCTCAAGGAGAGCAGCTGAAGTCCCGGGGTCTCTAGTTTGCATTAACTACTGCAGTTAACCAAGAAAAAGCAACATGAAATTTGTGCTGAGCTGGCCCCTTGCTCTAATGCTTTTACATGGTAATGTTACAGAGAAACTAGGTATTTTTTTTTGTGTGTGTGTTCCCTGCTAATGAATTTCTCTTATGTGCAGGTGTCCGATGTGAGGTGCAGTTGGGGGAATCTGGTTGGGGCCTGAGGCAGCCTGGTAGGTCTCTGAAACTCTTCTGCAAAGGTTCTGGATTCACGTTCAGTGACTACTATACAAGCTGGATCCACCAGGCTTGGGAAAAAGACGAGTGGGTAGGGTTATTAAACACAAAGCTAACAGTCACACAACAGAATATGCAGCATTTGTGATAGGCAGATTCACCATCTCAAGAGATGATTGATAAGCACCGCCTATCTGCAACTGAACAGCTGAGAGCCAAGGACCCCGCCATATATTACTGTGAGAAAGACAGTGATGGGAATTCAGTGTGAGCTCCAAAACCTCCTCGCAGGAGGGACTGTAATCACCAGGGGGCGCTCAGGGCCCACAGGTTCTGAAGGCCACATGGAGGTGAATTAAGGTTTTGTTTCATCTCTGGCAGGGAACTTCATCTTCACCTGATATTCAACATGTAGGTGCCTAAGAAGGTATCCACCACAAAGAGTCTAAAGTTGTTGGTTTACCCCTATCTACAGGAATTAGGTAAATGCATATACCTCTGCCTTGGAACTTTCCCCCCAAATAGCCCTGTTGTGACAGTTGGTTTTGTGTTAGTTTGACTAGATCACAAGCTGCCCAAACATTTGGCTGATAGTCATCACGGATTTGTCTAAATGTGTTTAGAGGTGAACTTACCTTTGAGATGGCGGCTCAGAAAAGCAGACTTTTTCCCCAAAATGTAGATGAGGACACTTCACTCCACCAAGGTACTGACTGAAACAAACT
>NW_028087231.1:0-1024 GCF_014824575.4 Sturnira hondurensis | reverse complement strand
TTTATGACCCCCTTTTTATGAGGTGCACAGATTAGTCATATACACAGAGAAAAAAAGTACAACAATGGTCCTCCAGGGCTGGGGGAAGTGCAAAAGGGGAGTTATTGTTTAATGTGTGTGGTGCTTCAGTTTGGGAAGTTTTCAGTTTGGAAATGGATAGCATTGATAAATGCACAGTAATGTATTATGTATTTTACACAATAAAAAAAATATCCACAGAAAAAAAATAGCTGCACANGTACAACAATGGTCCTCCAGGGCTGGGGGAAGTGCAAAAGGGGAGTTATTGTTTAATGTGTGTGGTGCTTCAGTTTGGGAAGTTTTCAGTTTGGAAATGGATAGCATTGATAAATGCACAGTAATGTATTATGTATTTTAACACAATAAAAAAATATCCACAGAAAAAAAAATAGCTGCACAGAAGTGTAACATTTAAAAACATGAGACAGAAAATAAGTTATAAACTACTATCATAACTCTTCCTATTATCATCAATATATTGAAATACAAAATATTTAATAGCTAGATTCTCCATATAAAGCTATCTACAAAAGGTATTGTGAACACCATATATATGTATTGTCACATTGTTGTTAGGTTATGCTATATGTTTTCTATTTCAGTATGTATTTAAGCAACTTCAGCATAAAATATTGGAGAAAATTGTCATTGTACTTGTTCAATAATAGTTTATAAAGTGAATGAAATGCACACACTTTCTTATATGTGAAGCTTCTGCCATAAAACATTTAAGATCAAATTATGAAACCCGTTTCCTTAAAAGATACCTAATTCATTCAGAGTAAGTCTGTTTATTCCTATTCTCATAGCATTGGAGAGTTTTTGTGAATATGTTACCTGGATTGTCTATTTCCTCTTCTGTTTCTTATTCAAAATCCAGACCTCTGCAATTCTGTCTTTGGTTCTGGAACATTAAGTTTAGTTTGATGCAGGTAAGTCAGGATTACCACGACATCAACCCAGGTGTGACTACAGAGAACAGATTAGGTACACCTGGTCATTG
>NW_028087230.1:0-1432 GCF_014824575.4 Sturnira hondurensis | reverse complement strand
AACTAAAGGGGGGGAATGGTGGGGGAGGAGGTGTGCAGGGTGGAGGGAAATGAAGGGGGGAATAGAACAACTGTAATGGAAATATCAATAAATATATTTAATAAAATAAAATGTTGAAGGTAATGCTCCATTGCCTACTTCTTTAACTGTTAAAATATGACTTTGTCGGGGCCCAAGGCAGGCTGCCTGGAAATATCTCACAAAGGCATATTGATTACTCTGAATTAAAGTTACTTGACAAGCAGCTGTTGCCGGAAGGGCACCTTGACCCTCCATTGTCTCCTTGAATGCAGGAAATGAATCCTTCGTGTGACAGGTGTCTTCCCCACGCATGGAAGACACCCTTTATTGCTAAACAACTCGGGACCAAGACTTGTTGCTTCTTTTCTAACTTACTATGTTGTTTAAATTCCTCATTAATGGGACTTCCGCCAAGATTGAGGCATAGGTGGAAACACTGTGCCTTCTCCCATAACCAAGTTTGAATACAACAAAGGTTTGGAGAAATAGGACACACCCAAAGACCAGAAAACAGAATTATACGGAAGTCTGACAACTACGAACCGTTCAAAGGAATGGTAAGAGAGGCGGAGCCAGCAGTGAAGCTGGGTCGGGCAGGACAGATCCCCGGACCTAGACGCACAGGCAGCCCGGAACCAGTTGGGGTGTGGGGCAGACTGACCGTGGTCGCACATTCGCGCACAGTGAGACGGACCACGCAGGCCCCAGGGGGCGAACCCAGTGGTGGAGGGCTGCCGGTGGTGGCACACTCGAGTTCAGTGGAACGAAACGCGTGGGCCTGGTGACAGTGGTGGCTGCGGCGCCAGTGGGGGTCGCGGTGGGAGGGGGCAGATGGGTCGCCATTGCTCCTCGTTGACCCCGCCCCCACATACAACATCACAACCCAGCGACTGAGTTGCCCTGCTCTAGTGAACACTTTAGGGCTCCGATCCTGCTATGGAACAGGCACGAACAGCCCAAAAGATGGCGTCAGAAGAACTCAAAGTCCCAGAGCCAATAACTAAGCGACTGAGAAATTGCCAGCCTCTCAGAAGCACAATTCAAGACACTATTTATCAGGATGCTCACAGAACTGGTAGATTATAGTCACAAATTAGAGGAACATATGAAGGCTAAACTAATTGAAATGAAGGGAGATGTCCAGGAAACCAATAGCGATGGAAAGGAAACTGGGACTCAAATCAATGGAATGGACCAGAAGGAAGAATAAAATACCTGACCAGAAAGGAATGAAGAAATGAGAATTCAAAAAAATGAGGAGAAGCTTAGGAACCTCCAGGACATCTTTAAATGTTCCAACATCCGGCTTATAGGGGTACCAGAAGGGGTAAAGAAACAGCCACGAGTGGAAAACATATTTGAACAAATAATAAAGGAGAATTTCCCCAGTCTAGCAAAGGAAATAGACTTC
>NW_028087229.1:0-584 GCF_014824575.4 Sturnira hondurensis | reverse complement strand
TTACACCCAACCATCAACATTCTCATGACTTGATGATCTAACATCATCAAAACTAACATCCCTCTATTTGTACTATTCACAGAAGGTCACCAGCAACCTAAGGCTATGCCCCAATCCCTATGTCATTCAACTCAAATCATATCATCACTTAGGCATTTTATCATCTCACATCATCACCAGCAAAAGGAGGGTGAGTACAGCACAGAAAGATATTATGAGGGAGACAGTGAAGCCACATTCACATAACTTGTGTTACTTTATATGGTTATAATCATTGTGTTATTCTTGATTATTATTGTTAATCTCTTAAAGTGCCTAACTTATAAATTAAACTGTATCCTAGGTGTGTACGTGTAGGAAACATATAGTACATTCCATGGTTTCAGGCATCTCCTGGGAGTCTTGTACTGTACACCCCACGGACACTGGGGAAACTAATGTGTATGTCACTGCAGGGTTAGCAATAGTCATATTGTACTTAATTCATTAGTACTTATTTAATTTAGAGCTGAACTTTGACTTTTTTGAAGAGTTTATTTATTTATTTTGGAGGGGAGGAAACTAAAGAGACATTGAAATACAGC
>NW_028087228.1:0-514 GCF_014824575.4 Sturnira hondurensis | reverse complement strand
AAAGCTATTTAAAGGCTTCTCATGTGAGCATGTGGCCAACTAAGCTAATACAAAACACCCTTCACCTCGTAGACTAAAAGTAACTGACATAATATCACCAATGATGTTTTTAACATAGTTGAGATTGAAAAAAAAGGATATCCCAGGTAGCAGAAATAAAGAGGAAACAAAACTGAAGTATTGGGTTGGCCAAAAAGTCCACTTACTTATTTTCCCATAAAATAAGAAACACAATTTTATTTTCACCAATAACTTGATTGATGTGGATATTTTGAGTATGTTGGCTGTCTCCCATTGGTGTAACATTGATCGTTCTCAATGTTCAATTTGATCACTACCAACTCCAACTAGTCTACCCAACCACAGACCATCATCCCACGAAAAATCTCCAGCATGAAACTTCGCAAACCACTGTTGACACATTTGATCAGTTGTAGCACCTTCTCTATACACTGCACAGATCTTTTTTTTTTGCATTTCAGCTGCATTTGTACCTTTCTTAACATAATAAAGC
>NW_028087227.1:0-636 GCF_014824575.4 Sturnira hondurensis | reverse complement strand
CACCTCATTCAGGAGAGAGCCTTCTCTTAGGCAACTGGTAGCTGATATTATGAATATTAATAAACTTTTCAAAAGTCTTGGAATGATAATTCATGAAAAAAGAGGTGTAGTCACATTAGAAGCCAAGTTGAAAATGCAGGGCTGCATGAGCAACACGCCAACCAGTAACCAGCAAGGGCAGATGAATATCAGAAAGCAAACCCCGCATGTTGCTGCGAGATGCACAAGACTTGAAAGAGAAATACAAATCTGCAACTGCACTAGCATAAAGCAAAAGTCTAAACCTTTATATCTTATTTTATTTATTTATTAAAGATTCAGTGTATTTAATTTTAGAGGGACAGGAAGAGAGGGAGAAAGAAAGGGAATCATAGATTGGTTGTCTCTCCTGTGCTGGATCCCCGACCGATCCAGCAACAACACAGGCACCTGCCCTGACTGGATCGAACCTGTGGCATTTTCTTTGATGTAGCAATGTCTAACCCACACCAGTCAGGGAAACCTTTATATTTTCAATGAATGTATTGTAATGCTTTTGCCTCTGGCTTTTATTTATATATTGAGAATTTGAATTCAGGTTTTGTTAATATTAAACACTGAGAACGATTTTGGACACTAATAAATTGGTTTTACAAA
>NW_028087226.1:0-1128 GCF_014824575.4 Sturnira hondurensis | reverse complement strand
AAACGCACCCCAAATGAAGTGGGACATTCAGGATAAAGTGGGCACAGTAGGCACCTTGCAGTGGGCACCTTGCCAGCCACCGCACCTGGGAGAAACCACGGTTCGGAGAGTTCCCTCTACCAACCAAAACTCCACACCGGGACCCCCCTCCCCTGCTGCGTGTCAGGGACAAAGTAGGGGCTACAAGACCTGAGCCTCTGACGTGCCGTCTGCACCCTCAGGGTCTGCCCTGGTCTCCAAGGCCTTGGGACCTTGGACTGGACAGGTGGGGGTGGGGGACACTCCCTCCAGGTCAGGGCTCAGCATTGCTCGATGTAATCAATGTAAGTGACATTTACTGGTGACCGCTGTGAGACCAGCCGTGGGCGGTGGGGCCTGTGCGGACGACAGGGGACGGGAACAAAGTGCGTGGGCCAGGAGGTGGGAGGAAGGGTGCGGGGCCGCATGCCCTCGTGGTCCGTGGGGGGCTGCGTGTCTGGGGCAAGAAGCCCAACTCAGGGGTAAAGGCGCAGAGTCACCAGCGGAAGGAGCTGAGACCCGACGGCAGGAGGGAGGGCGAGGGGTTCAGCAGGGACCTGCCCCCGGCTCCAGCCCCGTGGTGGGGGGATGGCAGGTGGGGGGAGTTCCCTGCAGTGGTGTGCGCAGCACCAGGGCTTCCTGGGCGCGGACGAGGGCTGTGGCTAGTTTTCAGGAGGTCCCCTGTGCCGTTTGACGGTGGCGGCCCATCTTGGGGGGGGGGGGAGCAGGGCAGGAAAGCTTCTATGAGGAGCGGAGCCCAGTGGGGAGGAGGGAGGTCGTCCTAGGACCTCGGTGCCCCCCGCTCACCCGGCATGCTTCCCTGAGGGAGCCCAGGACACGGCACCCCAGGATAAGACCCTCTCACCCCACATCCCACACCCCACAGGAAGTGGTAATGTTGTTGCTATAACAACTTTTAAGGGTTTTTATACTTTTGCCCTGGCTGGTGTAGCTCAGTGGGTTGAGCACCAGCCTGGGAACCAAAGGATCACCAGTTCGATTCCCAGTCAGGGCACATGCCTGGGCTGTGTTTCGGGGCAAGTGCCCAGTAGGGGGCGGGCAAGAGGCAACCATGCATTGATGTTTCTCTCCCTCTCTTTCTCCCTTCCC
>NW_028087225.1:0-1273 GCF_014824575.4 Sturnira hondurensis | reverse complement strand
CAAAAGGCTCAGCAAAATCGCTAGGCGTTGGATTCTTCTCCGAGCTCACTCCGGGTGGTTGAAACGAGGTTGTATTGTCAGGCGTGCTAGCGGTCTCCGCAGCCGGTTTATCTTGCTTCTGGGCATGTCTGACACAGCGTTCGGGAAGCTAACGAGGGGCTTCTGCGTCTCTTGGAAAAACACAAACATGCCCTCTGCCCCATGGGAGGGGTCAGGTCTATGATGAGACCCATCTATGGGGTCTCTCTAATAAACCAGCGGGTAATGTCGCATATGCGGCCCCCAATGCCGATCAGCTGCGGAGCGTCTCTCTACATCTAAAATTAAAAAGTTAAGAACAAATAAGGAATGTGACACTAACAGTTTAGGAGAATGAGGATCATACCATCTAGGGACTTGTACCCTGGACCCTCAGATTAAAAGTCTGATGCTCTACCAACTGAGCTATCCAGGCTCCGCTTGACCTGCTAGATCTCCCCAATCTACTTCGTCAGGGTTTGGCGGCCCCAATTGAACAGTCGCCACCTTAAAATCAGTCGCCACCTTAAAATTAGTTGCCGCCTTAAGATCAGGTTCCTCAGACCAAGGCGTTGGAGGCGGGGCAGTCGGCGCTGGAGGTAGAGAGCGAGAAAGATCCTCTGCCTAACGAGTGGCTCGCAGGCTACTGCGAGTCCCACGTTCCCATTTTTCAAACTCAGAATCTCCTCTAAGACAATCTCTCACTAGTGTCCACAAAGAAAATGCATCAACAGGAGTTTTCTCTGGGCCGTGAGCACGGTAGTGCTCACGAATACGTTCTCCTACCTTTTTCCAAATTTCCATATTAATAGTCCCTTCTTCCGGGAACCAAGGGCAAACTTGTTGAAGAAAATCTACAAAACGATGTATTTGACTCTTAGAGGTAGCAATGCCTCGCCCCCTCAATAGGGAGCAAAGGACTTGTTCAAAAAGTCCCCGATCTGATGAATGTGAAATCCCCATGACTATGAACTCTCCAACCCCGCTCCCTGCTACTTTTACTTTTACTTTTAACTTACCGGGCCCCGTAGCAGCGGTCCTCTCGGGCTCCTCTATCCTCACGATTAGGACTCTTCAGGTCCCCCCAGACCCCCTTTTTCCGGGTCCCTGTTTTTCGGGCGCCACTCTGCCATAGCCCGCTGCAGCAAGGGTGGTCACGAGGTGAGGCGAGGGACTTACTTAAAAGAATGGAGAGGACCAAGCGCTCTGCTGGCAAATGGCAAATTTATTCAAGGAACAGCTGTCTTATATACAA
>NW_028087224.1:0-4619 GCF_014824575.4 Sturnira hondurensis | reverse complement strand
TCACAACCCAGCGACTGAGTTGCCCTACTCTGGTAAACA
The DNA here is from genome assembly GCF_014824575.4 of Sturnira hondurensis. Taxonomy (NCBI): domain Eukaryota; kingdom Metazoa; phylum Chordata; class Mammalia; order Chiroptera; family Phyllostomidae; genus Sturnira; species Sturnira hondurensis. Next base: position 4,580 of record NW_028087224.1, on the reverse strand, counting down.
CCTAGGGCTCCGATCCTGATACGTAACAGGCATGAACAATCCAAACGATGGATCAAGAAGAACTCAAAGCCCCAGAGCCCATAACTCTAAGCAACCAAGAAATAGCCAGCCTCTCAGATGCACAGTTCAAAACACTGGTCATCAGAATGCTCACAGAACTTGTTCATTATAGTCACAAATTAGAGGAACATATGAAGGCTAAACTAATTGAAATGAAGGGAAATGCACAGGAAACCAATAGTGATGGAAAGGAAACTGGGACTCAAATCAATGCAATGGACCAGAAGTGAGAACGAAAAATCCAACCAGAAAAGAATGAAGAAATGAGAATTCAAAAAAATGAGGAGAGGCTTAGGAACCTCCAGGACATCTTTAAACGTTCCAACATCCGGATTATAGGGGTACCAGAAGGGGAAAAGAACAGCCACGAATGGAAAACTTATTTGAACAAATAATAAAGGAGAACTTCCCCAGTCTGGCAAAGGAAATAGACTTCCAGGAAGTCCAGGAAGCTCTGAGAGTCCCAAAGAAGTTGGNTTAAAATGAAGGAGAGAATCCTTGAAGCAGCAGGAGATAAGGGGTCAGTCACCTACAAAGGAGTTCCCATCAGACTGTCAGCAGATTTCTCAGAAGAGACCTTACAGGCAAGAAGGGGCTAGAAAGACATATTCCAAGTCATGAAATCCAAAGACCTATAGCCAAGATTGCTTTATCCGGCAAAATTTTCATTTAGAATGGAAGGACAGATAAAGTGCTTCTCAGATAAGGTCAAGTTCAAGGAGTTCATCATCACCAAGCCCTTATTATATGAAATGCTAAAGGGACTTATATAAGAAGGTGATGATGAACAATATTAACAGTGAAAGGACAGCAAACACACAGTTATTAACAACCACACCTAAAACAAAAGCAAACCAAGAGGACAGCTAGATCAGGAGTGGAACCATAGAAATGAAGAACACCTGGAGTGTTAGCAACAGGGGAGTGGGAGGAGGAGAAGTGGGGAGAAGGTACAGGAAACAGCAGAGACAGTAGGTAGAAAATAGAGAGGGGGGAGGGCAAGAATAGTAGGGGAGATGTAGAATCTAAAGAACTTGTGAGAAGTGCTCATAAACTAAAAGGGGGGAATGGTGGGGGAGGGGTGTGCGGGTGGAGAGGAATGAAGGGGGGGAAAAGAACAACTGTAATGGTGTAATCAATAAAACATATATAGAAAAATAAATAAATAAATAAATAAAACATTATGAGATTTTTGTGTGTATGTGACTGCATGTCATAATGTATTCAATGCATGACCCAAAATAACTCTTCTTCTTCCAGCATAGTGCAGAGACGCCAGAAGCCTGGGCACCCCCAACCCCTGCCAGCGGCATTGCTGACAGGGCAGCAGGGGTCCTGCACCCTCAGGTCCACAGAACACATGCTGTGTCAGAGGCCTGTAAAGAAAGAAAACCAAACAGTGGTGTGGGGTGGCCAAAGGAAAGACAAGGGAGAAGGAGGACATTGAGAGTAGGCACTCGATGGAGCTCCCCTCTCCCCCAGGGGTGCTATGAGGACGTGAAGGCAGAGGCGTGGCAGCCCTGGAAGACAATGGGGAGCAACTGTTTGGACAGTGATGGAGCAGAGGGAGGAGGTGCTGACTTTTGGTGGCAGCACCCAGCTGACCCACAGCGGGTTAGCAGCTCTCCGAGTTGACATTGGTTTCTTCCATTGTCTGCGCAAAGAAATTGATGTTCAGCCAGTTACAAAATCTGCCTAAACTCCCACAACTAAACAATAGACAAATATGGAGAGTATCGCATATCTGCCGAGATGTTTTGGCTGCTCACACTCACTGGCTGTCAGACTGTCAGACACTCTGTGGGTCCCAAGTGGGTGTCAGGAGTAGGCGAGGACAGCCGTCACCTGTCCTGGGGCTGGGTTTCCTGGGGCACAGATCAGGGAAGGGGAGTGTTAGATGGAAGCCCACCATCACTGTGGCCTCAAAGATGCTATAGACTCAGGGACACTCACCAGCTAACTCCTGGAGGCCACACCTGAGATTTCAGAACTGGAGGAAGATGGCCCAGGTGTGAGTAAAGCTGGCCAGCAGCTGCCAAGACTGCGTCCCATTCCTGAAAGATCAGAACGTCATGTTTGTTCCTCTGTTTTGTGGACCTGACATTCCAAGCCAAGGGATGTGGGAGCCAAGTGGGGCCGGACGTGATAAAACGCATCTAAGAATTTTTATAGCTTTCCCTTTGTTTGTAGATAGTCACTATATTCCAGCAGAGCCACACAGTACACTTGTGTGGCTCTATTTATGGCTCTAAAACAATGTGAACAAACCCTCCCCGCTAGTGATGCAGGACTTTCTCCTTGCCCTGCCCTTCCCAGATATGCCCTCTTCTGGACCAAGGTAGTGTAGCCATGCCAGGTGCTAATATTTAGAGATTTCCATCCCAGTGGTGCCCCTGGCTAGTGCTCCTCCACCATCTCAGCCACCCAGCATTCCCAAATACCCCCACGACCCCAAAGGTCTCAAGCATGGCAGGGGCAGAACAAGAGGGTGCCCAGAAACTGTTGCCAGTCTGTTCTTGGGCTGAACCAGTTGTGAAATACCCATAAATCCACCTGTGCCGTAGCATGTGATCAGGCTGCAAGAGAAGTACACCTGAAGATTTGGGAACACAGCTAAGACAGTTGTTTGTTTGTCCATCACTGTCAACAGTTACAGTGAACACAATACATGTAGAAAACAGACTATCAAGTTCCAGCTTGCAATTTAGCTCAAAAATATAATCTAATATAAGGTTTGCAAAATACTGCTAAGATGTGTACTCTGATCGTTAAATTGTTTTTCACAAATATGTCTCACTACTCAACTTCAGTCATTCACATACTTCACATGAGCCAAGGTGAACAAGGGGTGCTACTGGTCCTCCAGGATCTGACCATCTGGTGGGGGAAACCGACGCGGAAGCTTCAAAGACACAACAGACATTTTGATGCTCTAAGCTCCCTTTGCACATAGAAAGCAGAAGGAAATTTGGAAAGGCTTCCCGGGATAAGTCACATCTGAACAGAATTTTTAAGGATTAGTAGTACCTAAGAAAACAATGAACTGGCAAAAGAACCTATAGGCAAAGGGAATAATGTGAATGAGAGGGAAAGAAGCAGAAAAACACAACATGAACTCGGTTAGTCACCAGTACGCTACCATGTGGTTGGGGAAGAGGGCGTATCTGGGAAGGGCAGGGCAAGGAGAAAGACCTGCATCACTAGCGGGGAGGGTTTGTTCTGTTTGGAGACAAGCATGGGGAGAGAGAAGCTGGAGGAGAAACAATGATTAAAACGCTATTGAAACTGAGATAGAAATGGGGGGAGATTCTAAGTAAATTTAGTATCAGAGAGAACAGGGAAGATAGAACACGCACTATGGGAGAAACAGCATCCCCAGTACCAGCTCTTGTTAGATAGGACTGGGATGGTGATGTGAATGAAACTGGAGAACATCCAGGCACCTAGCAGGCCACCAGGTCACACCTATCCAGGCTTTCACTGAGACAGAGAACAGAAGCAGGTCTAGAGGGTAAAATAACAAGTATTGGTCACACAGTGTAGAGGCCTAGAAGCAAGACATTCTGATCCAATACTGTCAAAAATAAGAACCATGCATGAACTGGGAAATAGGTCACAAGGGGGTGGTGGACACTGCAGATGGACGGACGTGTCATTATCCCAGCTCCCTTCTTGTGTGGCAGGGGCTCAAACTTCAGGACACATCCCCTCATTGCTTGCAGTGAGGGTATCAGAAATGAATTTGACTTTGCCAGTCAAATGTAGCCATCTGATTTTCAGGTTTAAAACCATGTAGGAGAACTTCTGGCCAAGATGGAGGCGTAGGTGGAAACGCAGTGCTTCCTCACCCAACCAAGTTTAAAGACAAGAAAGTTTTAGTAACAAAAATACAACCAAAACACAGAAAACTGAACTGTATGGATGTGCAACAACAAACCATTCATCCAGACTGGTAAGAGGGGCAGAGTCAGCGGCTGGCAGAGAAGGGTCAGGCAGGAAAAGGTGGCCAGACCAACCCAGGGGCACAGGCAGTTGTTGGTGGATCCCAAGTGTGGGGTGACCACGGGCAACCCAGTGAGGTGCTAGGCAGCTGGCTGACCACAGTCACACATTCATATGCTGATAAACCAAGCAAAGGAGCGAGCAGTGAGACACACCATGCAGGCTAGGGTCCTGGCGCCAGGAATTAAAGCCTAAATGCACCAATTAAAAAAACTATCAGGGTCCGGGTGCTGGAAGAGTCTCCTAGACTCACAGAGAGTTTGTTAGAGAGACCCACAGGGTCCTGGCCCACACACCCAAGAGCCAGCACCAGGGGCCCCTGGTTTGCTTGCAGGAAGCAACAGAGGAGACCAAAATCCCAGAGAGAGCAGAACAAACTCCATTGCCCCTCTCTGACCCCGCCCCCACATACAGTGTCACAACCCAGGGACTGGGTCACCCCACCCTGGTGAACACCTAGGGCTCTGCCCCTCATACATATACAGGGACAACCTGACTTAAACATTATGGTTCAAGAA
>NW_028087223.1:0-671 GCF_014824575.4 Sturnira hondurensis | reverse complement strand
TTTAATTATGTGCCAGGCACAAATCAGTTCACAAATGCTGTTACATTTCATCCTCACACAGGCTCTGAGGTGGCCTTGATTTTCAGAGGGGCAAAATAGATCAAAGAACTGAAGCCAGAACTTGAACCCAGGTATGTCAGACCCAACGATTCTTAACCAACTTCTCCTTCACTGGTGCTAAGGCCTGGCATGAATTTCCTGCAACTTTCTCTCCTGTTCCCACAGCCCTTCCTTTAAAGTTGGGTTTTTCTGGGGATGAGTTTCTGTTTATTATTTTTCCCCCAAAGTATTTTCTCTTTGTTTCTGATAGAATGGGAGCAGGGTCAATAAAAGTGGGCAGAAAGAAAGGGAGAGAAAGGAGCATTATCACACATGACAAGTCTTAGGGCAGCATTAACCAAAGACAGAGAGGTCAGTCTTTACCCCTCAGCCAGTCAATCACACTGGCTCCGTGAACTTCAGTCTCTGCACACAGATTTAAGGTCCCACTGGTCACCTACAGCTCTGGGTTGGGGGGCAGACCTTTGCTGCAGGATATTCTAACGGGTATTTTGTTTTCTGGGAAATACACAAGCATGGGCCCACCACACACACACACACACACACACACACACACATATGTGCTCTCTCAAAATGATGTCAAGTACCTACTCTAGCTCAACACACCAAAT
>NW_028087222.1:0-3764 GCF_014824575.4 Sturnira hondurensis | reverse complement strand
CTCTCTGTTGCCAACTCTTTCTACATCGCTTGTCTAGGGGAATCATGGAGACTGATATGCTGGCCCTCACCAAGTGAGGTGCTCAGCAAAAGACGGCCAGTCACTTCTCTGACTGGGCAGTTGGGGGCTGCACTGGGAAGGAATACACACATTGTGCTCTAAGGGTTACATATTTAAAATACAATTTTAAGTAAGTTTGTGTTTGTGGTTTGACTAGAACGCTAAATTGCTGTGTGATTTCGTCTTTGACTTATATGTATTCTTTGCTCTCTGTATATGTTTAATCCCTCACAGCACAATGGTGGAGGCGGGTGGGCCTGAGAAGCTATTCATAGGAGGCCTCAGTAGGAAGGCCAATGGAAGGACTCTAAATGTACTGTTTGGCTAAATTGGCCCCCTAACAAATGGCAACTGTCAGAACCAAGGTGCCTGTGCACTGTAGACAGACCCTACGTGCATGTGCCATCCCCTGGCTCAATTAACATTTCTTCTTGGTGCTTGACACTTAGATGAACAATTACCTCAAGCTTCTATTTTGTCTTGCAAAAGCACTCAGCATGATCAGGTAAATGGTCCACTCACCCCTGTCTTAGAAGAAGGAAAATAGGAGAAATAATAAATGTATTGTGGAGGAAGTGTATGGCTTGGCATACATACAGATTAACTACAGATTGTGTTCACTGTGTGATCTTATAAAAGTAAAATTATACACAACTCTTGTTTTGTTATTATGGTTAAAAGCCTTTCAGAAGCTTGTTACCAGGCTGTGCCCCTTGTATCCAATGAGGAGGCTTCGTGAGCAACTCCCAAAGGGCAGATGCTTTTGAATGCATGGGAAGTTGTCCTTTAGGTCACATACTAAGTTAACCATTTAAATGTACAGTTCTTTTGTAAAAGGATCATGACACACACAAGGAAAGAGGCTTTGCTTTTACTGCTTTTGATATCCATGAGGAAGCTACGGATGCTGAAAAACGTACCAACGGAAAAGGCCGTGTTTGAAGAATGTCCACCTACGTGCTTCCATTGAGTGTAAGCCTGGAAAGTTGCTTAAGCGGGAAATTGTTCCTGCCTCACCAATTCTGTTGACATCGTTTCTGTCCAGTACTGACTCTGCCAAGCAGGTAGCTTATAGATAAAGAGGATGTCTGCATCAGAATCCCAGGGACTAACTACTAAATACACAGCTCCTGGTCCTAGGGCTGCCTGGTGCCTGCTCATGTTGACCTTAGACCCTGGAGCCAGAAGGACAAGAAAGCCAGGAAGACGTGAAGTCCGATGGGTGCACAGTGGACGTCCACAGGCCTCGTGGTAATATGTGGTGCTGCTCTGCGCACAGTGAACTTTTTGCCCCCCTCCCTTGATCTCTCTGTTCTGGTCCCCTTCCTCTCCTTAGAAGAAGCTGTGCCTCCACTGACAGGTGGGGATGAGCTGTGAGATGTAATTCCCTTTCTTTCCGGTGGCTGGCACTTGCACGGACCACTTTCCTTCACATAAACACCATTGCCTCTCGAGCAGAGCAGTTGCCTTTGGAGTAAGAGGCAGCTGCATCTGCTTTTGGTTGCAACCGCGACTCAGGATACTTTTGTTTCTTGAAACTTGGAAGGTGGAGAGTACCACATAAGCCAAGACTGTTTTGCCATCACTCTCTTCTGGTGTCAGAAATACTGACTGGCCAGTGTGGTTGGGAGGAGGTTGCAGTTAACCTCAGTGGTAGCAACATGTCACATTAAGTGTGTTTTGCATTAGGATTCAACTAAAGCCCCGAGTAGGGCTTCAGCTTACACGTGCTTTAAAATTGAGAGTAACGTCCAGCAAGGTAACGACGGCTGAAATAAGGTTAGTGTTTATAAAATCCTATTAGGAACTATGCATAAAATGTTTCCGATGCATTCAAAAAGTCCCAGAGATGGGGTGGTGAGATGTGGTAGGGGGGAGGCAGAAAACTATACATGAACAAAGATAAAAGTCAAAAGTATTAAAACGAAAGCCCAGAGAGACATCAGAGAGAGAGATCACCTCCCATGATTTTGGGGAAAAACTTCTGGGGGACAACAAGTGCCTATTTGAGGGAGTCCTTTCCATTCAAACAGCCATTCAGTTCTTGCAGAAAGGAAGTAGCTCAGGCCAGAACTGGGCCAATGTCCTAAGTAGCTGAACGTCCTGGCCCTGTCTTTGTTCGTTGATCCTTCACAAGTTTGCATCTTGTGAGCAGAGTGACTTTTCTAAATGTACGCACCATGATTTATTTCATGGTACTGGTCCAGAGTTTATTTTGATTCAGTCTTCAGTGCAGTAATGAATACAACAGTTTTTCTTTCCCTTCTGGGTTGAAAGTCTTGGCATGGTATGGGTCCCCTACACCCCGTTAACTCTTCAGTGATTGTTATATGAGATTGAGGTGCCATTTCAGCCAGTGTCACTCCATTCCAGACTCTTTCTTGGTGATGTTTTTCTTGGATTATCCCACTATGTGGTTTGTTTGTTTTCCTCTCTGAGACAGTTCCTGTACCTCACTCTGCATTTAAGCCTTGGTTTATGGGTTTGTTAAGGATCACACCAGCAAGGAAAACCTTACAAGGAGAAACCTCAGTTTCAGCAACACAGTTTGTAAACTTGCTTCCAAGTTATTTTGTCTTTTTGTGCTGTAGTTACTGAGCATACACACATGTACGCATTATACCACGCAGTAGAGTGGTTTGTTGTGAAAGCAGTTGCAGTACTGGGGAACACAATTAACACATGTGATGGAACTTCCATTTCTTAGGCAGCTTGCTTTCTGATGACAGTGGAGGCCGGCCGTATGTAGTGACACATTTACTTTTCCTTCATATTTTTGTGTTACTGGGAAGTTGGGCTGGCTCCTGATTTGTGTTGGGCATAGAAATCTGTTTGGCTTGAGAAGAGTAGAGGATGGTGAAACCTGTTTTCCTAGTTACCAGCAGAAGAAATGTAGTTTGTGTAGTTTGGAAACGCTGTCCCCAAACTTCCCTCATTCAACAGGTGTTTTAGTGAGGATCGGCTGTGTGTGAGGCCGTGATGTGTCACCTGAGAAAGGACTGGGGTGAGTCAGAATCCCTGGGTTTACATGCACACACAGCTGTTAAGTAGGAACAAAAGGGAGGTGATTTAGTTAGAGAATGTAGGTAGAGAAGAAAGGGTTTTTGTACATGAAAATCTAGGAAAACTAGATGATATTGAATGTTAGGAAGAATGCCATCCTGCAGAATTCTGTGGAGAATGTGTTGAACTCTAGATCAGTGAATGAGGCCTTCAGGAGGGCAGAGGCCCCTTGTGGCTGTTTACATGGCTTGGGCCCATGTGTGGGAGAGGAATTGGTGGAATTCAGGAGTTTACCTTCCTTTACAAAAGAAATGGCAAACCACCAGCCCTTGCTGTTGTGGGTCCGGGGACTGAGTTTTGGCCAATGAATGAAAGGGTGGCCAGTCTATTCTGAATCAGAGCACTTGCCTGGGTTGCGGGCCACGTTCCCCAGTAGAGGATGGGGGAAAGACAACCATATACCTAAGTATCTCTCTCTCTCTTTCTTCCTCTCTTCCTCTCTCTCTAAAAATAAGTGGACGGTATCTTTGAAAACAATACCAGACACAAAAAGTCTGGTATGGGGGGCAGTTACTAAGACCCAAATTTCAGTTAAGTGTGTTAAACCACTATGAAAAACTGGGTAAATTAAAATTGAAGCATTCTATAGTTAAAATGTCACTTGTAAAACTTCTACTTTACAGAATGTGTCATTTATTATT
>NW_028087221.1:0-1157 GCF_014824575.4 Sturnira hondurensis | reverse complement strand
GTCACAGAGCAAGGCTGCAGGTAGAGAGAACTTGCAGGGGCCTGAGATCTGCTTTTTAGGGGTAGACAGTGGGGCCTAGTGTTTCCTGGACTCACTCTCCTGTTGAATTTCAAACATAAAACATAAAAGCATGAATTTAAAGGCAGGAGAAGAAAAACCAAGTGGCTCAATTCAGTGAGTTACTGAAATCAACCAAAGAGCACTAGAACCCAGGAGCCTGGGGTGGAGGGCCATGAACAGAGAGCCTGCCGTCTGGGTCTCTATCTGGTCCCCGTGCCTGGCCTGTCCCTGTTATCCCACAGAGCCATCATTAAGTGGACACCTCAATAATCTGAGTATGACTCAGGAACTTGCACTGCAAAAACAAACAAACAAACAAACAAACAAACAAACATAAACTGCCAGCAGTTAACACCACTTACGTTGAGGACACTATGACACAAAAGAAGGGACCATAATGCCATACTACACAAACATACACTCCTTTCCTCGCATAAGTCTGAACAACTCCTTTAAGTCCCTTTGAAACTGGAAAAGCCGACCTTCGTGCTGCCTGTCACATAGCGAACCCAGTAAGCACCAACAGGGACTCAATCTTTCTGGGCGCTTCATTCAGAAGGCTGGTGATTTGAGAAGACAGCAGATTCCTACTCTTATGGACCATTTACATTTCCTTCCAAGTCAGCTTTTTTATAAAAGAGAAGAAAATGAGGGGAGGGGTTTTGATATTCAGGGAAAAGTGGATTAAGTACTGCAGCCTTCTAATCCTGGGCCAGCAGGTGGTCCTCAGTCTCTCCCTGGACCATGAAGGCTCGGATGTCTCCAGCTGCGCCCCGGTAGTGGTTATTAGCTGTGCCCTGGGAGGTCACAGTCTCTCCTGGGAGTGGTGAGGCCTCTATACTCACAGTTGCTGAAACAGTAGCTTTAACATGTACATTACCTACAAGGCTTATTAACTATGTACTTTTAAACTAAAAATTTTCCAACTCTTGAGTTCCCTATCACCTTCAATGTTCTAAGTCTCTCTGTATCATCTATAAATTAGGAGTGGAATCAGAACATTTTCGAGGCCCCTTCCCCAGTGTTTGGTTCTCCAAAATGAAAAAGCAATGTGTCCTGACTCATTGGCACAGATCCCCACCAGGGGGCAGAAGAGA
>NW_028087220.1:0-751 GCF_014824575.4 Sturnira hondurensis | reverse complement strand
ATGTAAACTATTATTGCTATTCTGTGCTGTGGAAATTATTGGTGTAGTTAATAAAATATTTCCAGATCTACCGCCCATTCCAGGAGTGAGGTGGCTAGCATATCCATCCCCCCCCACCCCAAGTTAGTTGTTCTACTGCTTGCTCTGGCCGATGAGATGGGAATGGAAGTGATACACATCACTTCACCGGAAGCCTTGAGAGCCAGGGCCTGACTCGGCCAGCCTCTCTTCTCCTCTGTCACTACGCCGGGAAACTCCAGATGGTGGCCACTCCATTCATCTGTGCCCTGCAGGGACGACAGTGTAGGGCAGAGCTCCTCGCTGCCCAGCCCTGGACAAAAAGCATGAACAAGAGATAAACCTGGTTGTTTTAAGCCACCAAGACTCTGGGGTGGTTTGTACTGCAGCATAACCTAGGTTATCCTGGCTGTTCTCTGCTGCAGCCCCAACACTCCTTCCTGTCTACACCACACGCCCCAAATCAGTCAGTACCTGGGCCGCCGTGATGCCCATTCTTCTAGAGCTCTCCTAGTAAGACTGTCTGCGAGTCACGGAGAGCTCCTCACCTACCAGATCCAAGTTTTGGGCTTTGACTTCTAGCATCTCACTTAAGTCAAAGAATGACCCTGTGAACCGAGTGCTGCCCTCTCACTTTGCAAAAGAGGGCAGCAATACCCATAGTGATGAAAGTACACTGTAACAGCTAGGAAGTGAGTTAGGTGTCCAGTCATGTTTTTCCAACTCAGAAGCC
>NW_028087219.1:0-739 GCF_014824575.4 Sturnira hondurensis | reverse complement strand
TGAATTTATTTTGGTGTATGGTGTAAGTTGGTGCTCAAGTTTCATTTTTTTTTGCACATGGCTGTCCAGTTCTCCCAACACCATATGTTGAAGAGGCTATCTTTACCTCTATTTTATGTTACTGCTCCCTTTGTTGAATATTAATTTACTGCAGAGAGTTGGGTTTATATCTGACCTCTCTGTTCTGTTCCATTGGTCTATATGCCTGTTTTTATGCCAGTACTAGGCTGTTTTGATTACAGTGGCCTTGTAATACAGTTTGGTATCAGGTATTGTGATCCCTCCTACTTTGTTCTTCTTTCTCAAAATTGCGGCTGCTATTCGGGGTCTTTTATGGTTCCATATAAATTTTTGAAGTGTTTGTTCTATGTCTGTGAAATATGCCATTGGAACTTTAATAGGTATTGCATTGAATCTGTAAATTGCTTTGGGTAGTATGGACATTTTGATGATGTTAATTCTTCCAATCCATGAGCATGGTATATGTTTCCATTTGTTCGTGTCTTCCTTGATTTCTTTCTTCAGTGTTGTAAGTTTTCTGCGTACAGGTCTTTTACCTCCTTGGTTATGTTTATTCCCAGATATTTTATTTTTCTTTTTGCTATATCGAATGGGATTTTTTCCCTGATCTCTGCTTCTTCTGTTTAATTGTTGGTATACAAAAATGCCTTTGATTTCTGGATATTAACTTTGTATCCCACTGTTTTGCCAAATTCATTTATTAGTTCGAGCAGTTTTT
>NW_028087218.1:0-676 GCF_014824575.4 Sturnira hondurensis | reverse complement strand
GCTCTTTGTGGTAAATAAGGAGTGTAGTTTTTATCATGAATATTAGGGGGGGCTCCCAGGAAGATTTTAAGCCTGATCAGACTTACTTTGGGGGAAGATCACTTCGACAGCAGTGTAGGGGACTGTGGGGTGGGAAATAGAGCTACACAATGAGATCCACTTATGACAGGAAGACGTGTGTTGTGTAGAAAGTTTGAGAAGGTGACGAATACTGTTTACCCAAGAACATATGTTCCGAATGTCACGGCATAATGTTTGGGAGGGAGAGGCGCCGTGGAAAATTGGCTCGGGGGCAAGGAATTCTGAAGCAGTATGGGAATGAGAACACTGCGGAGGGAGAAGACAGAGCGCCGTGATCAAGTACCACAAGAACGGAGGGCGGAGCAGTGGGTTGGCTAGCTGCGTGGGGACTGACCCCAGCAGTTGCCCAGGAAGAGGGGCCACTGAAGTCTCTCGATTGGCAGTGGCAGGTTGGGAAAGAGAAGGAAGTGTCTCGCATGATTCCCCCTCCTCTGGCTTGGAAATGGAAAGGACTGTGGAGTCATGAACCAAGCTCAGGAATACTAGAGGGAGAGATGCTCCGGGGAAGAGGATGAGGCCTTTGAGTTTAGATGCAGTGGGGTGTGCACCTGTGGACAGCTGCGTGGCTGGCACTTACGGAGTTGAGATGATGCCT
>NW_028087217.1:0-505 GCF_014824575.4 Sturnira hondurensis | reverse complement strand
GAGAGTACTATGAGACAAACAAAATTTGCTCATTTCTAAACATGTTTAAGTTAGCATATTTCCCTTACCTACTCCTTTTAGTAATAATACCGAACTAGGATACATTTGTAATACAGTTAGATGTTTTTCATAGTCATATTCCAGCTTAGGGTTCCCAGACCTGTCACGTGACTTTTTAAATTCACATGTATTGAGTTTTACTCTTTATTCTGTAAAGTTCTACGGATTTTGACAAATGCATAATGTCCAACCTTACAGTATCCATGGAGTGTCTTGTGGGGCTGAAGTCAAGGTTCTCTCAGAGCTACGTCCCTTCCTAAGGTCCCAGGGAGAATTTCTTTCTTCCATTTTCCACTGTTTTGAGCACATCCTCATTCCGTGGCTCATGGCTATATCACTATGAACTCTGCCTCTTTTGCTACATCTCCTTCTCCAATTTCTTTTCCTTATAATGACCTTTGTGGTTACACTGGGCTCACCTGGATAATCTAGAAAAATCTCCCCA
>NW_028087216.1:0-532 GCF_014824575.4 Sturnira hondurensis | reverse complement strand
TATCTCTTATATATTTCTCATACACACACACAATCTCTCTTTATTAAAAAAAATGTTGCTACAGCCCCGGCCATGTGGTTCAATTGGCTGGAGCATCATCCTGTATAGATTATGGGTTCAATCCCCAGTCAAGGTACATACCTAGGTTGCGGGTTCTATCCCTGGTCGGGACACATACAGGAGTCAATGGATCGATGTTTCTCTCTCATATCCATGTTTTTCTCTTTCTTCTTTCCTTTCTCTCTAAAATCAATAAACATCTCCTCAGGTGAGGATTAAAAACATTTTTTTAAATGTTGCTGCAAACTTGTTGTACGTACCTCTACTTAAGTCTAAGAATTTTTTTCAAGATTTTAAAAAATTTATCGTTAGAGGGGAAGGGAAGGAGAGAAGGAGAGAAATATCAATGTATGGTTGCTTCTCATGAGTCCCCTGCTGGGAACTGGCCTGCAACCCAGGCATGTGCCCTGACTGGGAATTGAACAGTGATCTGGTTCACAGGCCCTTGCTCAATCCACTGAGCTACACCAGC
>NW_028087215.1:2541857-2596940 GCF_014824575.4 Sturnira hondurensis | reverse complement strand
TTCTTAGAAAGTCACCTATCTAACAAAATTCTGACTAAAAGGCATCTCTATATTCATTTCAATTCACAGGCTGGAGCCGAATACACAATTTAGAAGTGACGCACTTACACGCCTTCTGCAGGTCCAAAGACACAGCGGTACTGCTGCACCACAGAGCAGCAGACTGCAAATATGCTGCTGCATGACCGAGTTTGATTGGGTTAAATACAATTATTCATGAAAATACTTTTGTCTCTGACACTTAAGTCTCTGACTTTACTGTCACCTTGAACTTCCAGTGACCAGAGACATTAGTTTATCTAGGTACTATTCTAGAAAGTGTTCACTCAGGATCTTTAAAGCCATGAATTACTTAAAGATTAACTTGAGTGACTGTTTCCTTTCTGAACAGACATGTGCTTCTGTTGGCTAATGTTGCTCTGGGCCTTTGTTGGCCACAAGTCACTCAGAAATCATCTTTCACTTTTGACAATGTTCATCCTAAGTCTTTCAAAGCCAATGATCTGTTACAGTGTAGATTCTTCCTGGATTTAAAACACTTGCTTAAAAAATACGTGGGCACCGAAACAAGAAAGAACAGACACTTCTCTTTTGACAACCTAAATTATTTCAGAGAAGAGAGTAGTTTGTGGAACTTTCCATGTTAACTTACACATAGAATCATTTCATCATTAAGCCATATTAATTGTTCAGTAACTGATTAAGCCCCAAGTCCAGCAAAGCAGTTATACAGTTTATTACACTTGATTATGTCATCAGAGATTTTTTAAGCCAACAAAATGTGAAAAGCTAATGCATTTGAAATTAAATGCAATAATTTAAAATTAAGCGCCTCTCTCAAAATGTACCTTCTTTGTTCTGATACCACCTCTGACTTCCCAAATATTTTCAACACACCAAACATTTAAATATTCTGTGGCTTTGACAACTATGTCTGACATTCAATAAATGAAGTAGGGATTAAATGACTGTCCAATGAGTGAATGAATGAACGATGGAGTAGCTGAACTCCATGACATGGAAATTATAAATGTCCACACTTTCAATGAAGATACTGATGTACAATGAGCTGAAATAGCTTATCTGATATCCCTCAGCAAATAAAATTGGCATTATGCTTTGAAGAAAATCACCATAAATTCACTTCAATCTCTGCAGCACACCAACAGATAATGTTCAGTTTATACAGCTTACTTATTCTTTCAAGTGATAGATACATTCTATGTTTTAAAACTTTGTTACAGAGAACATAAAATGTACAGAAAATAGAATTGTAGAATGAATAGCTACATATCCAATGCCTAGCCCCAATAACAATGAATCCATCATGCTTCACCCATACCTCAGTTCACTGCCCTCAAACCAGAGTATAGCTAAGCAAGTCCCATTCTTCAGGTTCTCTCTGTAACAATTTCAGAATGCATCTCTTAAACAAAAGGACTCTTGTTTACAATGTAATGACAATACAATTATTTCACTTATGACATTAATTCCCTTACTAATACCAAATAACCTGTTGGTGTATAAATTCTATACTGCATGTGAATTAGGAACCAAATAAGGTCTACCTTTTCAATTTTTTTTAATCTATCAGTTTTCCTCCATCCTCCTTCCTCTGTGCTTTGTGTTGAAGAAACAAGGTCAAAACACAGTCTCAGACCACTCTTTTAGTTCTTTACTGGCCAGAGGAAACTTCCGTTTAATAAATGTTCACTTAAGTATCTTTTAAATAATCTACATGAGTTGACATAATCAGAGACACAGAGAATTCAAGTACAATTAACACTAAGAAACTGTATGAATCTAGGTTTTCCTTTCTTGCTATTTCCAAAACTTAGATCAAATTTTAATCCAAGCACTCACTTTTGTCATCCTTCAAAAGCATATACACAACTATGCTAATTTTACGTGAATGGGAGAAATAATACATAGATTACCAGAAGTGTAGAAATACCTAGGAATAAAATACTAATGCAATGTTACTACTTCAACTGAAAACACGAGTAGAAACATTAAACACAGAACATATACAACAGTGGTCCAACTCTCAGGAACATAATCGAGGCACTCAGGACACTCACTGGCCACAGTGCTCTGTGTGTGGTATATAGCAACACTGATTTAATAACAATTTCTAATTTTAATACTATGTTTCAACCCCCCAAATTACTTTAAATTAAATTGACATTTAAAATATAAAATAAAATAAGTAAATAAAAATAACTTGCCATTTTCATTTCCCACGTAATGTAGTTCACTTTCAGATAAAATAGAAAATATGGTGATAGTAACATATAAAAAAAGATGACCCATTACAATTACTTGAAAAAGAACAGCTTGAGCTTTTCTTTAAAATAAAGAGGCAACAGTGCACCACAAACTCCAGGTTATTTTATTGAAACAAAAGGGCATTATGATTCATTGTTAATATGTGTTTCCGCAGGAAACATGAAATATCGAATGGGTCAAGCTCCTCAGAAATGAAAAATAAAACCCTTTAGAAAACAATTGCCAAATTGGCAATGACACTCTTCTATCTTTGTTTAAATAACACCAACCTAGAAACTTATTGGTTCCAACTAGCTTTTCCTTATTATCACTAGAAATCCATTGCAACATATATAAGAGCTGCAGTTTCTTGTTCTTACTCACCTTCTTTTGCCATCCTTGGACAAATAACTGGGAGGACAAATTCTGACCAGCAGAATTCTCAGCCCTGAAAAGGATCCTCACACAAAGGTAGGTACATGGAAACATGGAATGAAGACTTTTTACTTTGAATACTAAACTTTTCTGACATTTTCATTTTTTAAAAATGTTTATTGGATTTATTAGGGTGACACCGGTTAACACACTTATGTACATTTCAAGTGTACATCATTCTAGAATAATAATTCTATATAATACTATAATACATCATTCCTATACTGTAATGTGTGTTCCCCTCCAGCTGCCATGTCTCCTCCCATGACCACTGTCCCCCTTTACCCTTTTCTACCTCCCAACCCCTCTTTCCCCTGGTAATCACCACACCGCTGTTTGTGTCTATGGGGGGGGGGGGGGGGGCGGTGCTTCTGGCTTAATCACTTCACCTTTTTCACCCAGCCTCCAGTCCCTTTCCCCAAGAACTGCTGTCAGTCTGTTCTCTCTACCTATGAATCTGTTTCTATTTTGTCTCTTACCTTATTCTGTTCATCAGATTCTACATATAAGTGAAGTCCTATACTATTTGTCTTTTTGTCTGACTGGCTTATTTCTCCTAGCATAATACTCTTCAGGTCAATCCTTGCTGTTCCTTAAAGTAAGATTTCCTTCCTTTTTACACTGGAGTAGTGCCCCACTGGGCAAATGGACCAGGACTTCTGACTCCTTCATTTGTAAATGGCCACTTAGGCTGCTCCCAAATCTTGGTGATGGTCATTAACGCTGCAAGGAACATAGGGTGCATATATTTTTTTCCAATTCGAGTTTTGGATTCCTTTGGATATATTCCCAGAAGTGGAATTGCTCAGCTATAAGGCAGTTCCATTTTTTATTTTTTTAGGAAACTCCATACTCTTTTCCACAGTGGCTGCACCACTCTGCATTTCTACCAACATCATGCAAGGGTTTCCTCTCTCCACATCCTCGCCAAGACCTGTTATTTGTTGATTTATTGTTCATGGTCATTCTGACAAGATATTTCATTATGGTTTTAATTTGCCTTTCTTTCATGATCAGTGATGTTCAGTACCTTTTCATATACCTCTTAGCCATCTGCATGTCCTCTTAGGAAAAGTGTCCATTCAGGTCCTTTGCCCATTTTTTAATTGCATTTGTTGTTGTTGTGAGGTTTTCTTGTGCGGAGTTTCTAAGTTCTCTATCAATTGCGGGTATTAACCCCTGATCAGATGTATTGTTGGTGAATATGTTCACCAACTCAGTGGGCTGTCCTTTCATTTTGTTGATAGTTTGGTGTAGGACAATTTTTAGTTCCATGTAGTCCCATGTGTTGGTTTTTTTCTTCTGTTCTCCTTTACAAGAGATACACTAGAAAAAATATTGCCATAAGAAATGTCTCAGATCTTACTGCTTATGCTTTCTTCTAGGATGTTTAAGTATTTCAAATTCTACATTTAATGTTTAATTCATTTTGAGTTTATTCTTGAGAACGGGGAACAAATGGTCTGATTCCATTTTTTTCATATATTTATTCAAATTTCAAAACACCATTTATTGAATAGACTACCTTTTTACCTCATTGTATGTTCTTGCTTCTTTTGCCAAATATTAATTGACCATAAAGGCATGCATTTATTTCTGGGATTGCCATTTTGTTCCACTGATCAATATATCAGTGAAACAAACATATTTTCTTCCGCTGACAAAAACAAACATATTTTTATGCCACTACCACTCTGTTTTGTTCTGAAACTTTTAAAGATATCATTTTCATGGGCTTTTGGAGAACATCCATTTTTCACTAAAATAGTATGTGACTTACATGAAATTTGGATAAGGCATAAAATGCACTAAATCTTGTGAAATTCTGTATGTCAGAGAAAAGCGTTTATGTCAGCACTTAGGACAATTAATCCATCCAATTACACAATCAATCATTTCTTTGCCCTAATGTGCCTTAACATTTTTTGAGCTTCATAATGACCAGAACACTTTCAGATGTACTCTAAGAGAACTGAATTGTTCTACAGCACAATTTATTCTTAGTTTTGTCTTTGTTTTGTAAAGGTTACCCAAGAATGTGTCATAGGGAAAGTAATAATTAAATAAAAAGCTATATGCAAATATAAAGGAATATTCAGTGAAATTTCTCCATAAGGTTCTTTTAGGACTTGGATTGTTCAGTGAACGCACTCAGCTGATCGGTAGAGGTGACTACTAGAAAGCCAGTCTTCACCAAGGTGCATGTACTGCTTTCCCAGAACAGAGACTATCATGAACCTAAAATTCATTGCAAATCTGAAGCCAATCGAGAGTAAAACAACTGAACATATCCCCTTTTCTGCCTTGGTCTTTAATGTACATTATATGTATTTTTGGAAGTAACTTGAGATGGCTTAACATGGAATAAAACAACTTAGTAGAATGTTGTTAAAAATAGGATCTATATTACATGACAATTTTTCTTTAAACTACAATGTACCCATGAACAGCATAGTGGTTGGGGTGCCAACACCCCCACAGTAGAAAATCTAAGCATAACCTTACACTCACGTGTCATCCTTCAGTGTCTACAGAGGGATTGATTCAAGGTCCCTCATGTATACAAAAATCAGTGAAGGCTCAAATCCCTTATATATACTACAATGCAGAACAATGCACACAGTAGGCCCTCTGTACCCACATATTCTGCATGAGGAGATCAAAAAGAGTTTTCAGTTTGCATTTGGTTGAATCTGTGGATGCAAAACCTAGGGATATGGAGTGCCCACTGTATATCTTCTGGAAAAAAAAAGAATATAAGTGGACACTTGCAGTTCAAAACTCTTTTGCTCGAAGGTCAACTGTCTTTGAAATGCACTCTTTTTCAGATTTGAACATCATGATATTTTATAATAGGCACTGCATTACCTTATAGATTTGTTTTAGAGGTATTAATATAACTAAATCATATGTTTTAAATTGTATTTCTTGATGAAGAGATTAAGCCAAAAAAACCCCTCACAGACTAAATTATGGTCATTACCAGAGGGAAATGGGTTGAAGGTGGCAAGAGAGGGTAAAGAGAACCAACTGCAAAGACATGGAAAGACACTGACTTGGTGTGGTAAACACACAATACAATACACAGATGGTGTATTATCGAATGGGATACCTTAAACCTATAAAATTTTCTTCACCAGTGTAGTCCCAACAAGTTCAATGAAAATATATAAATAAACCTTGTTTCTGGGGACATCTCAATAGTAAGAAAAAGAATAGAATCAGCTTACAAGATAATAATAGGAAAGTAAAAACCTTCCTCATAAAAGCTTCTGTCAAATAAAACATTTTATGAACAACTTTTTGCCATTATCTCCTATGTTTAGCTTACAAGTCAAACGTGAAAATGAGTTTCATTATTTCATAGTTCCACATCACAAGCCTAATAGTATTGCTCCTTGTTAATACTGAGTCCAAAATAAAGTCGGACCATTTTCTCAAAATGCTCTACAGTACTATTTCTATAGATTTCAAATACCAGTGGTTGGGACACTTTCAAACAACAAGGAATATTGATCAGCCATTGTGCTTATTTTCAGGAGTAACAATAAGGATGAAATCACTGTGCTTAATCTTGGGCCTTTTGGCCCTTCAAGCCTGTTTCTCGGTAAGTCTCCTTAATCACACCTTCATATTTTCCACGCAGCTACTAGTCAGATGTTTTTATATTAATGATATTACTATTCCTTATTATTGGCAGCTATCAATCACTGTTCTACTGCTTCATTTCCACTTAAATTATACATCTAATTTAATTTAAATTGCCACACATAGCTCCACATACCACATACAACTGTTTAATTCTGTAATATCAGACTGCATTATGCAGACATGAATAAAAGTGGGTGCACAGACATTAGCAACTTCACAAGCAGGGAAACTAATTTACTGCAATATTTGCCAATATACGAAGTGACCATTTTGGAATATACTTGAATATGTTCTTCAATTTTATTGGGATTGTGTTTCCTCATCTACTTAATGACATAGTTAAAATTGAAGAATTTTATCAACATAGGGTTCATGCATCATTTGTATCAGAGTAAACTGACTCACTTATTAAAAATACAGTAAGCCAAGACATATTCCAGAATGAACGAGTGTTTCAGAGTAAGACCCAGAAATGTGCATTTGTCCAAGGACTCCGGAAATATTTGATAAGCTACAAACATGTATATCAATAAACAGCTACCATGAGTAGAGGACTGGGTTAAGCACCACTGAGGCTTCTAAATATTCAAAGAATATTCAAAATTTCAAGGGATAAAAAAGCCACAAGTTTTGGTGTTCTATAAGTAATAGAATAATAGTCAGCTACAAAATAGAGACAGATTCATTCCAGTTTTGGGAAAAACAGATAAATTCCAGAGTAATTTCTACCAAAGAAAATCAATAAATATTAATCCCATTAAAGAATAAATAAATGGAGATTCTAAGTATTTTCACCCTAGCTGAATTGTTCCTAAGTCAACTAATGTAAGAAATTACCTTCATTTTAGTGTCCAGAGGGGGTAATTTTTCTCTCTAACATAGTATCTTCATCATTTTTACCAAGTTCATTATCATTGTCCACTTTGAAGAGGAAGCTAATTACTGCGGCTAAGGTAAAAGGCTAGAAAATACAGATATTCACTACAGAGATTTTTTGCATTACACATAAGTTTTAGACTGATATCCAGGATATGCTTAGGAGATAAGAGTATTTTCAGCAAAGTCACAGGGTCTCAACAGTGCAAATGATGGGAAATATTTCTCCACACTAAGGATTTGGGGTTTTCGCCAATTTAAAATCAAGGCTTGAACTTTTCAAACACCCTGATCTAGCTTTCAGATTCCCAGCACTTGGGTCAAATGCGCTCCATAGTTCAATACGCTATCACTAAGTAGCGAGCGCTCACATAGGAGGTTCATGGCTGTGACTTGGCATTTTTGTTGTATTGGTGACACCAAAGAGTTTTACTGGCATGCTGGGGACAAAAGTCAGTTTGAAGGGTGGCTAACATGTGAGAAGTGGCATTAGTCTCAGCAAACCTAGACTACCCTTTCAGAGAGTCATGCTACCAAGGACAGAGGTGAAGAGAAAGTGGTGACAAGGAAATGCATGCCACCTTGTTTACAAGTGGGACACGGGGGCTAGTTATCTTGTGGAAAAACAAGCCAGTTAAGAGGCACATACTGAAGTTCATACATAAAAAAAAGGGAAAACTGACAGAATCCTGAAAAAGCGCTTAGAAAGAGAAAGGAAATATCCAAATATTATGACTTTATGGTGTGGGGCCAGTAAATCAATAAAGATTATTTTGAAGACACAGTAGAAAACATCAGCTTAGTGGGGTGGGTGAGGGCTAAAGGAGAGGTAGAGAACTTTAATAAACCTGGCACCAACTGAGAAAGCTGTAGGCTTCTGGGGAATGGCGTGGCATAAATCTAAGGCATGTGAAGGGAATGCGGGCCAACACGGAAGGACCATACATTTGAAACAGAACAGGGCTTTGACATCTGCCACCTCTGGTTAGGGACCTGCAAGTGGGGATCAAAACAAGGAACCATTTGGGGGAATCCTACCCTTTGGAACTGGCAGTGTCACACAAGGAGGTGAAGGACCCGGGGGCAGCGGGGAGGAAGTTCAGGTGTGTGTCCCATAGAGGAGAAGAGGACTCAAGAGAATAGGACCTGTGTTTTCCTGCCTTGGAGCATTTACATACTTTCCCTCCATTTGACCTGCCCCCTCCACAGGTTTGTATTATTTAAGCCCCCTTTCAAATGCTGCCTTCTCACTGAGACAACCTTTCCTCTCTCCAAAACTAGTCACTCCAAATGTATTTGTTTCCTGCACTATTTTTCTTTCCAAATATCCCAACCACTATCCTAGGTCTTAACATAAGAAATAGTAGCATGTAACATTACTGAGCACTGCACCTAAGCCAAGCACTGCACAAAGCACCTTGCTAATAATGTTTCACAACACATCTCACCATGACCCTAGGACACGGGTACTTTGGGGAATGTCATTTTCCAGAAGTAAGAGAGAGGCTCAAAAAGCATGTCCCATTCACACAATCTCTGAGTCGCAGTGGCAGGAAACTGCCTCTCTTTGGGTAATTTGGTACCTTCTACTATCATAGCTACTTAATCTGTAGACTCACAAATTGCATGTTTGTTCCCTTATAGCTCCTACTTCAGCATATTGCACAAAGTAGGCGCTCAGTAACATATTTGACAACTTACTACTTTCAAACTCTGAAACAATCTTGAACTCTCCAATGAGATATGAGAAATTTTCTCCATTTGAAACTGATGCCAATGGCAGTCTCTACCATAAGAAAAGGATGTGATTTAACTCAATTTTTATTTTCTTTTCAATACTAACAGCACCTAGGCATTCACAGGACAAAAAAGAAAAACTCTTTCTCTTCTCCAACATAGACTTTCAAACTCTGTGACTTACATAGACATGATATTTTCTCTTGCTGCATAACAAATTTCCACAAACTAGTAGCTTCAAAACTCCATTTATTATCTCACCGATTCTCTGGTCAGAATTCTGGCCTTGGCTTGGTTGGATTCTCTGCTCAGGGTCTGACAAGGCTGAAAAGTGTTGCCAAAACTGCATTCCTTTCTGGAGCCCAGCGTCCTCTTTCAGGCTTGTGTGACTATTATAAGAATTGGGTCCCTTGTCTGGAGGACTGAGGTCCTTATTTGCTTGCTATGAGCCAGCGACCACTCTGAGCTCCTCTTGCCCACCTACCATTTATTCCCATGTGCTCCCCTCCACATCAGGGCTCTTGGCTCCAAAGCCAAGAACCACTTGCTGAAGCTTCAAATCTCTATGACATCTTGTGTTTCTGACCTGTGGACCCTATTTTCAAAGGCTCACCTGGTACAGTCAGACCAGCATTGGCCAACAGAAAACAGGAATCTTGGGAGCCATCTCAGAATTCTGCCTGCAACAGAGACTATAAGTTCTTGGGCTTCACACTGAAATATTTAATTTAAACTTGTTTACTTTTTTTTTCCCACAGCCTGGTGAGAGTTACAGAGGACTCAGAGGACTATTTCCACCGTTGTTTGATTTTGGATTTCCTGGACTACCTGATTTTGTTGACCCAGGATTTTTTCGACCCCCTCCTTCTCCCCCTAATGGCCCAGGAAGTAGTCCACCACCCCCTCCTCCTCCCTCTAATGGCTCAGACAGTGCTCCACCACCCCCTCCTCCTCCCTCTAATGGCTCAGACAGTGGTCCACCATCCCCTCCTCCACCCCCTCCTGCTAACTAATTCTCTGGATACCCTCCTCTGTATCCTGCCTACTTAACCCCTGCAACTCAAGTACAAACTGCTACAACAAGCTCTACCACAGCCACAGAATAACCCACCTGCCCTGCAACTACTGCCCAACATACAACTACTGCTACTTCACCCAAAGGCTTTTCCATAAAGTAGTTTCCAACTGGGAATAAGGATGAGATATTCCAGTGGTCCTAAACTGGTGGAGAAATAATTTTAGAAAGAAACCAAAACAACTCACATAAACATTAGGCTAACAAAGTGAAAATAAAGAGTTGAGCAATAGTCCTGGCTTGTTGTGTGTGGTTCCGTTGCTTGGAATACTGTCAATGGACCAAAAGGTCATAGTGTGGATTCCTTGTGGAGCACATTCCCACGTTTTCGGCTTACTTCCTGGTCAGGGCATATATGAGAATGTAGCCAACCAAAGTTTCTCTCTCACAATGATGTTTCTCTCTCTCTCTCTCTTTCTCTCTGTCTCTGTCTTTCTCTCTGTCTCTTTCACTTTCTCTCTCATTTTCTCTTATAAAACAATTAGAAATGTTTGGGGTGATCATAATAAATAAATATATAAATGAGAAAGGAAGAAACTGTTATTACCTTTATAAAAAGAGTTGATATCCTGGTTTCTCTTCAGAATGCACAAATCTTTCACCTTAAAAAAAAAAGACAAATACCATATGACCTCACCTTTAACAGGCATCTAATGAACAAAACAAACAATCAAGCAAAATATAACCAAAGGCCTCTCAATCACTGACATTGAGAACAGGCTGACAGTGATCAGAGGAGACAGGGGAAGGGATTATACGGGCAAAGGGTGAAGATTTTGCAGGAAAATGATAAAAGACACACATGCACAATAACAAGAGGGCAGTGAAAACAGGGGAGGGAGGGAGGGAGAGATGGAGTGGTGGGGGGGAGCAGAAAATTGTACTTGAACGACAATTTTAAAAATGTTCAAAAAAAAGCAAAGTACTCTCCACTTGAAAACAGATTATTCCCAGTATTTAAAAAAAAGAGTTGAGCAATAATATGAGATGCCCAGTGTTGTCGAGAAAGTTACCAGTTTGTTCCCACGTGAGCCACCCAAATGAAGATCTGAGCTGACAGAAGCCAAGCCTTATACCATGGGGCCAAAGAAGTAATTAGGGAAAGTACAGTGAGACACCTGAAATCTGGGTGACACAGCTAGAAGAGTAGGCAACAGGACTCCCCCTGAGTACCAGAACCCATCATGCAATTACAAAAAACATCATCTGGAAATAATTTTATGTGGGGCCCAAAGAAGTATGTGAATAATAGTAATATTATTGAGAAAGGAAAGACCAGAGAAGAATCAGTGTACAAGGATTTGAAATACCCAAGATTCTGCATTGGATATGTGAACTTTGAGCTCTCTATTTTACTTCAGTATTATTTTTCATTACTGCCATAACATATTGTCACAAATTTAGCATCTTAACACAAATGTATTATCTCTCACAGTTCTGTTCATTGGAAGTCCACACAATAGCATGGCTCAGCTAGTTCCTCTGCTTAGTGTCTCGCAAGGCTGAAGTCAAAGCATTGGCAGGGCCACAGTCTTCTTTGGAGTCTCTAGAAAAGACGGTTTCAAGGCTCATTCATTTCCCCTGCAAACCTCTTCTTTCTCATTTTTTAAATATATTCATGATTATGCCATTACAGTTGTCCCATTCTCCCCCCTACATTCCTCTCCACCTGCACATCCCTTCCCCCCATTCCCCCCCCCTTAGTTCATGTCCATGTGTCATAAGTTTTTCAGCTTCTATATTTCCCATATTATTCTTGGCCTCCCCCCTGTCTATTTCCTACCTACCGTCTATGCTATTTATTCTCTGTACCTTCTCCCTCCTTCTCCTCCTCCCACTCCCCTGTTGCTAACCCTCCATGTAATCTCCATTTCTGTGGTTCTGCACCTGATCTAATCGTCTAGTTAGTTTAATTCTATTTAGTTCCGCTTTCTTGGAGATGAAACAAACAGACTGATTTCAATGAGGCAGGAAAACGTAGGAGGCCCCCTGCTGGATAACAATATAGCAAATGTATGGAGGTAAGAGCAATTGCCAATCACATTCACACCCTTGAAACCTATGTTAAGTGTTTACAACATACTAGGACTTAAATTCTGGGAACATGAAAATGGATAAACTACAACACTTTCCACACTTCTCATTTGTTCTTTACCCCATGAAACAAGATGTCCATGAGTATCAGACTTACCTAGAAAAATGGTTATGAGAATGGGAATTTATAATCAAATTTACAAGGACCAGGATTAAGAGCTCAGATTACTTGGCTGGTCCAAGTTCAGTGGTGCCTACAATTAAGAGTTCACATTACTGCCATTGAAAGGGAAAATCTATAAAGAATTAACCACAGTTTATTATAAAAAAATACACATTGACAACTAGACAAAATATTGGATTTCTCACATTTGCCAAACTCTGTTCCCAAGCTTCACATATAACTATGTGATACTCACCATCATCTTATAAGATAATTGCCATCATTACTGCCATCCTACAGATAGGAAAACTGAGGCACATGGAATTTAATCAACTACCCAAGGACACATAGCAGGGAAATGAAGAACAGGCATTCCACCTGGCTGCTGTGGCCCATACTATTAACTCTTCCCACCACTGATGCCTAGGACATCTACCATGTAAAAACAAACAAGGAGTCAATTGTCATGGTCCAGTCAGCTTTGAGTTCTGCTTATCCTGGACTTTTATATAACCAAATGCTTTGCTCCACTAGGACTGCAGGAACTCCACATCAATGGCATTCAGATCGTCTCCACCATCAGACACAATTCAGAGCACACTGCTCTCAGAAACACAAGCTCTTCTGTGTATTGATTGTCGTAGAGCAAAGAGGGAAGAGGGGGAGGAGGAGGAGGAGGGGAAGAGGAGACCTGGGGATGTGGAGCAGGACTGGTGGGGAGGAAACCAAAAGTCGGAGGGGTAAAAAAGGTAGAATCATGAGGGAAACTCATTCTTAGACCAGAAGAAAGACAGGAAAGCAGGTAGGAAATGGTCAATATTGCCCGGGCTGGTGTGATAAAGTGGATTTAGCACTTGCCTGCAAATCAAAGGGTTCCAACTGGTGAGGTTTTTTTAATTCATTTTATTTTTAAGTATATTTTATTGATTATGCTTTTAGTTTTCCCAATTTCCCCCTTTTATCCCCCCTTGGCCCCAACCCTCTGGCATTCCCCCGCTTAGTTCATGTCCATGGGTTGTACATATAAGTTCTTTGAGTCCTCTGTTTCCTGTACCATTTTATCTCTCCCCATCTATTTTATGCCTACTAATTATGCTTCTTCTTCAGCCCCCTCCCCACTGAAAACTCTCCATGTGATCTCCATTTCTCTGATTCTGTTCCTGTTCCAGTTGTTTGCTTAGTTTTTCTTTCTTTTTCTTTTTTTTTTTAGGTTTAGCTGTTGATAGTTGGGAGTTTGTTGTCATTTTACTGTTCACAGTTTTTAATCTCCTTTTTCTTTTTCTTTGAATTTTTTTTAAAAAAATATTTTATTGATTATGCCATTACAGTTGTCCCATTCCCCCCTTCACTCCCCTCCCCCTTGCACACCCCTCCCCCACCATTCCCCCCCCTTTTATTCATGTCCATGTGTCACAAGTACTTTACATTCTGTATTTCCCATAGTATGCCTGCCCTTCGCCCTATGTTCTACCTACCATCTATGCTACTTATTCTGTTTCTTCTCCCCCCTTCTCCTCCTCCCACTCCCCTGTTGCTAACCCTGTTGCTAAATGTGATCTCTATTTCTATGGTTCTGCTCCTGATCTAGCTGTCCTCTTAGTTTGCTTTTGTTTTAGGTGTGGTTGTGAATAACTGTGAGTTTGCTGTCCTTTCACTGCTCATATTTTTCATCTTCTTTTTCTTAGATAAGTCCCTTTAACATTTCATATAATAAGGGCTTCATGATGATGAATTCCTTGAACTTGACCTTATCTGAGAAGCCCTTTATCTGCCCTTCCATTCTAAATGAAAGCTTTGCTGGATAGAGCAATCTTGGCTGTAGGTCTTTGGATTTCAGGACTTGGAATACTTCTTTCCAGCCCCTTCTTGCCTATAAGGTATCTTTTGAGAAATCCGATGACAGTGTGATGGGTACTCCTTTGTAGGTGACTGTCCCCTTATCTCTTGCTGCTTCTAGAATTCTCTCCTTCATTTTAATCTTGGCTAATATAATTATGATGTGCCTTGGTGTGTTCCTCCTTGGGTCCAACTTCTTTGGGACTCTCTGAGCTTCCTGGATTTCCTGGAAGTCTATTTTCTTTGCCAGACTGGGGAAGTTCTCCTTTATTATTTGTTCAATAAGTTTTCCACTCCTGGCTGTTTCTCTTCCCCTTCTGGCACCCCTATAATTCGGATGTTGGAACATTTAAAGATGTCCTGGAGGTTCCTAAGCCTCTCCTCATTTTTTCGAATTCTTGTTTCTTCCTTCTTTTCTGTTTGGTTGTTTCTTTTTTCCTTCTCGTCCACTCCCTTGATTTGAGTCCCAGTTTTCTTTCCATCACTCTTGGTTTTCTGTGTATCTCCCTTCATTTCAATCAGTTTAGCCTTCAAATGTTCCTCTAACTTGTGACTAAAATCAACCAATTCTGTGATCATCCTGATCACCAGTATTTTGAACTGTGCATCTGAAAGGTTGGCTATTTCTTGGTCACTTAAAATTATAGGCTCTGGGGCTTTGAGCTGATCTTGAGTCATAATGTTTGGTTTGTTCACATCTGTTATGTATGAGGGGCGGAGCCTTAGTTGTTCACCAGGGCGGGGTGACCCAGGTCACTGGGTTGTGACACTTCATGCAGGGGCGGGGTCACAGAGGAAAAAAATGGTGCTTTGCTCTGCTCAGCTCTCACTCAGATTTCTGTCCCCTCTACGACTTCCCACAAGCAAATTGAGCCCCGCTGGTGCCAGTTCCCAGGTGTGTGGGCCCATGTACTCTCAGACCCTGTGAATCTCTCCAACAAACTCTCTGTGAGCCTGGGAGCCCCTCTCGGGCCCTTGACCGTGAGAAAACTTTCCAATTGGTGCTTTAAGGCTCTAATTCCCGTCGCTGGGGCCCTAGCCCAACTTCTGGCCAAGATGGAGGCGTAGGTGGAAACACTGTGCCTTCCCACAACTAAATTTAAAGACAGCGAAGTTTTAGTAACAAAAACACAGCCATAACTGAAAATTGAACTATACAGAAGTCCGACAACAACAAATCACTCAGCCAGACTGGTAAGAGCGGCGGAGCGGGGTCAGGCTGGAAAGATAGTACGGTTCTACTGACCCAGGAGCGGAGGCAGAGGCAGTTGGTGGATCCCAGGTGTGGGGTGGCGACAGGCAGACCCAGTGAGGGCGGAGTGCGGCTGGCTGACTGCGGTCATACATTCGCGCACACATAAACCAAGCGAAGGAGCAAACAGTGAGACAGACTGCTCAGGCTAGGGCCCCACCAACTGGTAAATTGAATTGAATGTCCAGATCCCCTGTAGAGGGGACACAAGAGGCAACCACATATTGATGTTTCTCTTCCTCTCTTTCTCCCTCCCTTCCCCTCTCTCTAAAAAATAAACAAAATCCTTTTAAAAAATAAAGAAAAGGGGTAATCCTAGGTTAGAGAATTCAGGAACTACTGAAAAAAGCCAAGAAGAGAAAAAGGTTTAAGAATTTTTAAACCCTTACAGAAGAAAAAGAAGAAAGGAAGAACAAGAAGCACCTGAATGTCACAATGCTTGGAAATAAGAAACTCAATACTTTGTCCAATTTATGAAAAAAGTTAAGGGGCAAAAAGTAAGATAGCAACAAAAGAGGTTTCCTATTAAACAGACCATAAAGAGACTGGTCACTGGCTTGAGAAGGTAATGCAATCAAGCAGTATTAATTCCAAGAAAGATGAATTAGGAATTATATACAGTAGAAATGAGAAGCTGAATGTTTAGTTTTGAATAGATGATCATTAATAAAATGTATCCTAGAGAAACTAGAAGGAAGTAGACTTTCAAAGACAAAGGTTGCTCTTTTATGAGGAATAAAAGAAATGGATTTGTCATCCCCTTGGCTGCCGCTTCCCAATTGTGATAGATGGTACTACTGTTCCCAACCATTTCCTTTCACCACCCTCGTAAAAAGAGGACTACAGATGGCCACTTAACGTCACAGGGCTGCAGGGCATCCGGCCCTCTGAGCACACACAACAAAATTGCAGAAACAGGCTGCCCTCTGTTGCCAAGACATGATACGAGAGAAATAAACGTTTGCTTTCGTTAGTCACTGCGATTGTTGTTGCTGCAGGGAAGCCAGATAGTAAGGAGACCATTACCCTCCGATCTTCTAACAGACGATTCCCGCTGCAGTGGAGCCTGCAAACCTGGCCCTTCTTCTTTCTTCCTTTCTCTGTGCCTGCTGTCAACCAAACAGCAGGTAGTTGGTGATTATAAGTTTGTATTTTTTCTTAGCATCAGTTCTCAACATTATATAAGCTGTGGGCCCCTCTAAACCTTTTCCGCCCTCTACTGGGGACCTGGCCCCGCAAGCCAGGCATGTACCTTGATGAATCTGCCTGTACTGGGGACAAAAGGGAGCTATTGGACTTAACTTTACCATTTTACAAAGGAAGCAAATAAAGCCCTGAAAGGTCAATGACATTTCTCCCAAAGCCGTACTATGCATAGATAGCTAGGTCAATTCTGAAGCTGAGGTCTTTTGATTTCCATTGCGGAGAACAACACCATTCTTCCCCCCAAATTTAAAATTGTTATTTATGGCATTTGTGCTAGCTTTTAGGTGATAAACTTAACTCTAACTCTACCCCTCAGCTTTTTTTCATTTAAAAAACTAGAAAGTTACTTTCTATGTCTTAGAGTTATTTTGCATATTAAAAAATAAATGTAACATGACATGTCAACTAAAAATATGTCACACTTACATTTTAATTTTTAAGAAGTATTAGATCTAGTTTATAGCAAGAACTTGTGTACAACTAGATGTTTTTAAAATAAAATAAAATTGTAACAAAGAAAATATATTTTGTATAATAAGATAAAAGCCAAGGAAATTCCCCAACAGAGATCTTAAAAGAGGAACTGGAGTTCTTTGGTTAGATGGTTACAGTTATCTAGCTAACAAAATTGTGATTAAAAGGTAACTGTACACTTAATTACATTTATAGGCTGGAGCCATTCAGGTTATATTGTGAAGATCACTTTCATGTTTACTACAGAATAATACTCTTTCTACTTGAAAACAAATGAAAAATTTTATCATGGTACTGAAATGAAGGAAAGGTAATTATATTAAACAATTACTGTGACTTGGTTTATGGATATTTTTAATCCTTCATCTCTCATTATATTTTTTCTTTTGGAAAAAATCTGGAAGAAACACATTCATATGCTTTTCATCCATCCAAAATCAGAGGTATTACTATTGCACAACACGGCAGCAAACTGCAAGTATGATGCTGCGTGACCTAGTTTAATTTGGCTAAACCTAACAACATATGTCACAAAAACATTTTCTATCTGTCACATAAGTCTCTGCACTAAAAATTGTGTCATTCTACTGTCATCTTGAACTTCCCGAGACCAGAGACATTAGCTCAGTTAGGTACCTTTCTAGAAAGGATCGCTTAACACCGTGAATTAATTAAAGATTAACTTGAGTGACTGTTTCTTTCTTTTTTAATTTAAAAAATTTAATTACAGTTTACATTCAATATTATTTTGTATTAGTTTCAATATACAGCATAGTATTTAATATTATTATATACAGCATAGTATAATAATATTATTATATTATTTAATTTAATATTCAATATTCAGCATAGATAATCATACACTCTACAAAGTGTTCCCCCGGACACTTCCAGTACCCACCTGGCACCATACATAGTTATAATATCATTGACTATATTCCCTATGCTGTATTTTCCATCTCTTGTGACTATTTTGTAACTGCCCGTTTGTACTTCTTAATCCCTTTGCTTTTTCAGCCAGCCCCCTAAGCCTCATTCCTCTTCAGCAGCCACCAATCAGTTGTCCCTGTCTATGAGTCTGTTTCTGATTTATTCGTTCATTTATATTGTTCTTTAGATGCTTTCATTGGCCTATGTTGCTCTGATCTTTTGTTGGTCACAAGTCACTAGAAACTATCTTTCAGTTTTGCCAATGTTCATCCTAAGTCCTTCAGAGCCAATGATCCATTAAAGTTCAGAGTGTTCCTGGGTTTAAAACACTTGGCTGAACAATATGTTGTCGTCAAAGAAAGAAAGAAAAGATACACCACCTTTGACAACCTAAATTAATGTCAGAGAAGAAAGCTCTCAGTTTATTGAACTGTTTGTGTTAACTTAGAAATAGGAAAATTAACTTCCCTGTTTGAATATGTAATTGTTCAGTAACTGATTAGGACCTAAGGTAAGAGAACCAGTCATAAAGTTTTATACTCTTAATTATATCATCAGAATTTTTTTCAAGATCAGCTCTCAAAATCTACCTTCTTTGTTCCTAAACCACCTGTGCCTCCTCAAATATTCTTAAAACTCTAACCATCTAATGTCTGGGACGTTAATAGCTAACACCAGGTCTGACTCCCAGTAGGCATTAAATAAATGTAGAATGAGTGAATGGATGAATGATGGACTAGCTAAACTCCATGACATAAAAAATTATAAGTATGCACATTTTTTCAATGAAGATATTGAGGCATGATGAATTAAAATAGCTTGTCTGGTATCACCCAGTATAAATGTTCATATTACACTTTGAAGTAAATGACCCCACTGAATTCTCTTGACTAATCTCCGCAACACACTAATATATAATGTTAGTTACATTTATGAAGGTTATTTAGATTTGGCAGGAATCATGGAATACTGATTAATTCTGCATTCAGGTCTTGAAGTAACAGACATGAAACACAACACTAGCCTCATCAAATTTAGGAAGGTTAAAATCATACCAATCATATCCTACAAACACAACACTTTGAAATTGAAAATCAACTGCAAAAAAAAGCTGGAGAAACCACAAATACATGGAGATTGAACAACATGCTACTAAACAACAACTGGGTCACGGAAGAAATAAAAGAAGAAATCAAAGATAGAGACAAATGAGAAAGACATTACAACATATCGAAGTTTGGGGGATATACATAAAGGGCTAATCTCTAAAATTTATAAGTGACTCAGACAACCAAACACCAAAAAACTTAATCCAGTTATAAAGTGGGCAGAGGACCTGAATAAGTTAATAAATTAATAATTTCTGTATGATTTTTACTTGTCAACTACGTGAAATCATGAGCCAAAGATCTGACAAGGCAAAGAAAACTTGGTAGTTTAACACCAATTTTAACTCAATTCCCCTATCACCACCAAAAGCTTTTAAATCACCTTTAAATTTTATTTTTTTAATTGAATGGTTTGTCACTGTTTTTTTATTTTATTTTTATTGAGGTTTTCAGGGTGACACTGGTTAATAAAAGTATGAAGGTTTCAGGTACACAATTCTGCAATACATTATCACCGCAAGTCAAGTCTTTTTCCACATATTACATCTTAATTACCAGAGAACTATCACATCAGAATATTTTAAAAAATAAGAAAAGTAAAAAAAAAATTCTTATTAAAATTTTGCCTAACATTTAATAATCACAAGGATCATATTTTCTATATGCAATTTCATTTAATTCTCAGAACAATTCTATCACATACAATTAATATTATCCTATTTTGGGATGACTATATTGGCACACATGTAATTAGTAATCGCCCATACGGCATATAGCTAAACACAGAAGGAAGTTGGGAATCCAGTCGGGCTACTTGACTTCATCCCACGCACACCATTAAATTACCCTATAACAAAAGGCTTTTATACTTTTCTGACTGCAAGTCAAGGACATGTAACTTGCATAACCCAGTACATACCCCCATGTACAACCATAAAATATTTCTTGAAAAATAGTTACATGTAATACAATCTGATATTTTCATTTTGGTTCCTCTCTATTCATTCTTTAAATAATGTTTATAACTCTCTAGCTTGATAGGACAGATTACTAAGAGGTTGCATCCACACATTAATTTGTACTATAGTAAAAAAAAAATGCTACTTAGGCTATTGGAAAACAGATTTAGGGACAAAATAGCACAGTGGAAAAAATTCAAATTCTTAAATGTGTCATATTTAAGATCACCCCTATCTTAAATATTTAACAAACTTAACCAAGTTGACTTCCCTATGATTTGTTTTTAATCAGTAATCTAGCAATAATATCATAAATTGCAAGGGTTTTTATGAGGATTAAATGATCTAGTCCACATGAAGTGATTATCACAGAGTCTACATAGTCTAGGACATGATAAGGACTAAACAAACTATAGCTATTAGAGATGGAAGTATAACATTTTCTAACATAGGATAATTTTTCTCAACTGAATACATTGATTGCATATGGTTAAATCTCTCAACACTTGGATTTACTTTAAATATAAAATTATCTGATTCACTATACCCATTTGCCATAAATTCAAAATGTTATGAAATTTTCCATACCTACCATCTTTGCTAAGCTAGTGTCTATTGTATCCATTCATATTATTCAGGTATGGAAATAACATACTTATAGAACTTAATATATCTTGAAGTATTATCTTACCCTTTAAATACCCAGCTATTCATTACCTACAAGCAAATTTATTAGGCATATTTCATATTTTAAGTAGCTTAAAAGCCTGTCTAGAGTACCTTTAACAATTTTAAATAAAATTACAACTAGAAAAGAAATATCAAATTAAGATTAAGGAACTATAAAGGCTGTGTGTACTAATTCTCCTCCTCTACCACAAGATCTTTTTTCTTCCAAAACTCAGACAACCTCATTTACTTTAACTTTCTCCTTCTTCCATTTTTCAAAATCCATCTTGTCAAATAAGCTAATTCTCACAGTATACATCAGTTCTAATTCATATGCCTAGACAAGAGTAAACTCCAGAATCTACCCAATTTTACAACAGTGGTTCTCACATATGGTTTCATTTTATGAATACTATAGGACAGTTTTAAAAATGCCTTTGCCTGTCTCCCTGCCCCATAGATTGTGAAAGCTTCCCAGGTAATTTTAATGTGAAGCCAAGTTTGAAAACCACTGTGTCAGACCACTCTGCATGTTTCCCAAGGCCTGTTAAGTGATTGGATCACAGGTCTATGGAAGAAGTTGCCAAACTGGCAAATGCAACTGTCATTTCTTTGTTTAGGTTAAAAAAAAAAAAAAAAAAAGTCAACTCAAAAGATCACCTTCACTCAACCTTCTTAACTCCAATAAAAATTCAGACGAACATATTTATAAAGGAAGATTTTCATGTGGAAGTTCTCTCTCATCTTGAATTTTCAGCTGGTGGCTATTTAAACTGACTACCTGAGAGAAGTAAAATTAAACAACAGTTTGGCTGTTTCAAAGAAGAATCTCCAACCAAGGTATGTATTAGAAATACAGATGTAAGGATTTTGACTTTTGCTCATATTCTTAAGTTTATCATTCTCACATGTGATAAAGTATAATGGAATATTATTCAGTCTTTAAAAAGAAAGAACTAGTTCATTTACAGCCACATGGGGGTGAATCTGAAGAGTATTTTGCTAAGCCAGACAGAAAAAAAATGCTGCATGATATTACTTATATGTAGAATATTTTTAAAAAGTCAAACTCACAGAAACAGAAGGTAGAAAAGGGATTGCCGAGGCTGTGGTTAATGATATAGGGAAAGCTTGGTAAAAGGGTCCAAATTCCCCCTGTTACAATATGAATAAAGTCTGATGTTTCAAGTATAATGCAGTGACTGTCATTGTCAACACTGTATTGTATAACTGAAACTTGCTAAGAGTAGAACTTAAACATTCTCACCTAAAGATAAAGAAAAAGGGGTAAATGTGCAAGGTGATGTATGTGTTAATTAACTCAATGAGGGGAATCTTTTCACGATATATACATATATCAACTCATCACAATGGACCCATTAAATAATCTCACAATTTTATTGGTCAATCATAGCTGAATAAAGCGGAAGAAAAAATAGAAATAGTTACACTACCCAAAAACCTTAGGTATATTTTAAGAAAATATATTGTCAAGGGTAAAAAGCTCACCAGATCTTTAACATTTCAGAAGGAGTGTGTCAGGAAGAACGATGGTGTTTAATGGTTGCACAATTTACATCCAGCTTCACACTTTATTGATTCTTTTCTGCTAATACATTTTAATGGTCTCTAAAGTCAATCATGAGTGGAAGAGTTTTAAAGACACATTAAAAATAGATCTGCATTTCTGTTGTTTTGTTTGAGTTGGGCATTTTATGTGTTTTTAAACTGTCTACAAAGAGAACATAGTAGAGAAAGCACTTTTAAGTAGCTGGCCACAAGAACACAGCACTGGAATCTGGGGAGCTCTCCTCTTGTGCCATTTTTAAAGATGGCACAGATGACAGACACTAACACTGACCCCAAGCAAACTGTCAGTATGAGGGTACTTGAACTTTGCTTTCCCAGAGCATGAGTTGCCACATACTTGTGAAATACTGCTGAAAACTATAATCAAATTAAGGACAAAACCTTCTTCCTCATTCAGTCACTGATGGACAATAATTTGCTTTTGGGAATCACTTGCAGAAAGAACTCAGTGGGTTGGTGTTAAAGAAAAGATGCACATTGTACAATTATTTTCCCTTCAGCTACATGTCACACAGGAATTATATTTTTTTTGTTTTTAAAAAAATAATTACAGCAAGATATTGAGTTTTACAATAATCCAGTCACATCAACACTATATAAATCATGAATCTACAGAGATCTGTACGTTTTGACTAGTTTTAACAAATCTTATTAAAAGTACAACCAAATAAGTTCTATCTCTCCAATTTTGCCACCACTGGAGGCCACAAGAATTTTTCAAAAAACTTGAACAACAATTAAAATACAATTTAAAAAAAAGAATTTTTCAAACAAGCTTTAACTTTCAAAAAGCATTTAAAAATTATCTGGAATTGCCTTTCATAAAATACAAGTCCCATGATTTTGTCATAAAATATCAGAAACATAGCAATATTACTATACAGGGTATGCTCTTCCTTTCTTCTAAATTTCAAGCATATCTATAAAATCCTGTTGTGCTTTTTTTTTGTCACATTACATAGAATGTACTGGGATTGTTTCTAAATTTTTATTCTAAATTAAGTTTTATTCATCACTGGTAATCTTTTTCTGCTTTCAGGGGCAACATCAAAAAATGAAAAAATTAACTTTCAATTTCAGCCTACTGGCTCTTATTGCATGTTTTTTGGTAAGTTCTCTCCAATCCTAGAAATTGTTGATATATTTATATTAATTATAAGTTCATATAAAGTTTTGATACTAATTATGTCTCCTTTATATAACAACACAGTGTCAGATGTCTACCATTATAGACTTTTTCCTATTTTCCTTTTCCTTTCACTTTTACATATAATTTTCTGTCCAGTAGTTTCAGGCATGAAGGGATCAAGGCTAGGTAGAATCTGGGAAAGCTAACTCATTTTCCAGGAACAGCTCTTTCTGTTATTTCTCTTTTTCAAAAGCATGACAAATCAAATTGTCAGAAAAATATAATTGAAGCTTACTTAATGTTTTAAGGTTACAAAAAATGGGAAAATAGAAAGTTCAAGATAAATATTCTAGAAAGACATGATACACCAGTGCACATATCACTGATTGTATAATCATTTTAATAAAAATATTTGTAAAGACAAAAGTTAGAAAGCATTTATGACCTATACACACACATTGGTTCCAATTAACATGTTTCTGTTAATTGAGGAGTAAAGTCCTTCTTTACTGTTTACTCTACTCTTTCCTTTTTTTAATTACTTAAAGAAAAATAAAAACAGAGTGGGGAAAATGTCATTCACTCTAGAAACACTTTCTAGAATTTAGTATATGAATTTTCAAACTTTTAAAAAGCACTTGG
Source organism: Sturnira hondurensis (assembly GCF_014824575.4). Classification (NCBI taxonomy): domain Eukaryota; kingdom Metazoa; phylum Chordata; class Mammalia; order Chiroptera; family Phyllostomidae; genus Sturnira; species Sturnira hondurensis. The sequence continues at coordinate 2,572,905 of NW_028087215.1, read as the reverse complement.
TGGGCTCCAAAACATATAATGCAAAGAAGAAAGTGATAAGTCCCATAGCCAAAAATATCAATGGAATAATGTGAACGTCAGAGAAAGAACAACTACCATAGACCATGCTGGTATCAGGGTGAGAGTTAGGAGAGAGTGTGCTCAGAATATGTTTCACTTTTAATAATGACTGACGATCTGCTGTGGACTGAGCCCAGTGTTGGATAACACAAAAAGTACCAAGACTGAATTCAAAACTGGGAGCTCACAGATTAGGTCTTCATTTTATGGTACTTTCCTGAGAGAAAGTACTTAGAAAATCCATTTACATTACACAACAAACAAATGTCAACATTTGCCATCAGGCACATGTAATAATATAAGCAGATAAAGTAGAATTATTATTCAGATACATTTAATGACAACTGTATAAATATTTTTGGACAACAAGTTCATTTCACTGAGCTCATTTCTCATCTATAATACAATGTTGGAATAGAAAAATATTTCATTCCATGGGATATCTGTATCAGAAACTTGTGATCTAATTATTTCAGAACTTTAAAAAATCCCTATCCCAAAACTAAAAAAAGAAAAAAAATCTGGCTGTGGGGCCTGGCTACCTGAATTTTACAAGACTCTTTTCCATGCTGAAATTTGAGGTCACTCAAATATGTTTGTTGAGATTAACTTCTTACACTATTATGTTATAATTACATGAGTTATATAAAAATATTTTGAGGTCAATTCAACTGAAATCAATACACCAAATGAAAATACTCAGGTCAATGATTGTAATTAATTATCAAATTTAGCATGCTACAATAAACCACTGTTTTGGAAGCATTCTCCAACACATTGTGATAAATATGACTTCACTGGTCACATTTGTAAACTTTGCTTCAGACTTTCCAAAAACATGAATAGATTAGAAGATAAAGTTCTGTGGACAAGCAGAGTTAGGGAAAATTACATAAAACTTTGCTGACTAGAGCAATGTTCAGAGATAATAAAGAGAATGGTACCTTGGTTTCCTTTCCTACAACCCTGTATGTTATACCTGACAGTCGGCAACTGCCCAGGAGCCATGCACAAGCCATCCATCTTGAAGATTCTTACAAATTAATAGCACATTCCTATTCCAGAAGCCTGAAAAACAAGACTAATGTAACTTAAGACAAATTATTTTCTAGTTTTTAAAATTGTAGGATCCCACTTATATATGAAGCAGAGGCTTCTATGTCCTAAAAAACAAATTTAGTATATGAATTTGCTCATATTAGACTTAAACTTAGCAAAAATCCCAGAAGACCAGATAGATACTTGGGATGCACCAACACATACGCAGAGCAGCAGATGATGTGAGCCTTAATAGTGAAATGAATGAGTGATTTAGCTCCTGCATGGTTGACTGCATGACTAACAGATAGGCTTCTTACACTTACCACTAACTCATGCATTTTATAGAATATCTGAAGTATGGTGTGGGGATGGACAATCAGCTAAGTCTAAACTCTAAGACAAAGGGTACATCTATTTTTTTAATCCTTACCCAAGGATATATTTATTGATTTTAGAGAGAGAGAGAGGAAGGGAGAGACATATATAGAGAGAAACTTTGATGTGGGAGAGAAAAAATGATTGGTTGCCTCCCATATGCTCCCAACTGGGGATCAAACCCTAGGGATGTGCCCTGGCCAAGGATTGAACACAAAACTTTTTGCTGTGGGAAGATGGACCAAACCAACTGAACCACCCAGCAAGGGCCAAGGAGTCCATGTTTGACAAGAGATATTTGCCAGGAACACAAGAAAACTAAGGGTGGCACATTCTGTCTACCAAGATGCTTGAAACAGAGCAGTTGGTCTGGCAATTTCTAATCTTTAAGAATGGAAAATCTAAAAGAGTGTAAGAAAAAAAGTGATAAAGAAACAAGCATAAATGAATCACACCCTTAGTCAGAATAGAACAATCTAAAAGCAGTTATCAAATAACATAGGCCAGCTGGTTATTTCTAAAATTCCACACACTGTAAAGGCATACAAATGACGGAGGGTTTTGTAGAAATGTAGATTCCGACCCAATAGGCTGCCATGGGGTCCAGGAATCTACATATTTTACAACCTCTCAGGTGATATTGGTTGTTGATGCCCTTGGTGAGTGACTAACATTTTGAATAGCAATGCCATAGCCAGCAAAAGTCATAAAAACAAAATGAAAAAAAATGATGACTTCTAAGTATCTGTTCCCCTCAAGTATCTTCAAGGAAAGACACTGATGCTCCTTGCCTTGTGCAAGGAAGAAATTAGCAGACAATTCAAGTTAGGGTTATTTCTGCTTATCACTAGCTCATGAAGTTTATTCACCTCAAAATATTTATTGAGCACCTGCTGTCCACCAGGAACTATTCTAGATGTTGAGTACCATTTAATTTCATTGACAATCGAAATAGGCCAAATTCTATGCTAAATTCTTTATGTCATTTTTGAGTCATTGCTGACTTTTATAAAAGATATTAGGTTGTGTGTCAGGGATGGAATCCAGGATGAAAAGTGAATAGGATATTAGGAATCAGAAACAGAAAATCTAGTCTAGTCTTCCCCAGTATCTGGCTAGGAATGGAAAGTGATAACCTAGTGATGATAGGGAAGGAGTACATTAGGTGGTCAGTGGGCTGCTTTAGCAGATGAGGTGTAAGTTGTTATTGTATAGCCTGAGATCATAGAGCCAGGGATTAAAAAAAACATTTAAGGGAAATATAATAGTTAAGAGAGGAAAAGCCTTAGGGAGGAAGAGGAGATCCAAACAGAACACAGGTGAAGATGTTAGTTATAAATAGGAAGAAGTAACTGGATATAGGTGAGATTTACAGGTGTGTGGACAGAAATGTGAAGTCCTTCATGTGATATGTTGGACATATCAATGTTGTAAAATAGAAGGCAAGATTGTATTTTGGGGGAAGAAGAGGAAGAGGAGCATGGATGCTGAGAAGATAGTCTTTTGTGGAACACAGGGAAGAATGAATTAGCATTGCTGAGGTTCCAGATGAGGATAGACACTGTATTTCTCTATCATTTCTAATATTTGGGGATTTGTATCACTCCCCAGAAATGTTCATCAGCCTGGAAGTAGAAACAGAGAAGGTAACTTGTATAGGATCAATCTAAAAGTTTGATGTTTTCAAAGTCAATAGGGTAAAAAGACACACAGGCAAGAAGTTGAAGGTTACAAGAGAGTGACTAGAGTCTTGTACCTTCCTGAAACTTCTGTTAAAATAAATTGGTGTTCTGTTTCTAAAAGAGGATTAGTATTTTTCTGACATTGTTCATGGCTAACATTCATTTAATTTTATTTCCCCTTCCCCATTTCTAGTCTATTATTAAGCCCCGTTTCAAATGCTATCTTTCCTACTAGGCAATCCTTAGTCCTCTCTCTTTTGTCAAAAATAAACTTTCCCTCCAAACTGCCATTGCATCTAGAACCTTTTTGCACTTGTATCAATTATTATTTGATCTTTTGTCAGATATACAAAGCTAGCAACTGCCACCTGGGTAATCATAGAGTGTGAAATAGCTCAAATTTATAGAATGTTTACCTTATTTACTGTGTCTAAGCACTTCATATAGTGCATATGTAATCTTATCAGCCACTATATAAGATAGTGTTTTGTTGTCTTGTGTTTTGTTTTGTTTTTTGCATTTAATATTATTCTACTTTTTATTGACTGCTAGAGTTCCAGAGAAATATTCTATTTTTTCTCCTAACTTATTTTTTCAGTGGGATATGTGACTATGACTTTTTATTTTTATTTTTTTAAATATATTTTATTGATTATACCATTACAGTTGTTCTATTCCCCCCCTTCTTTCCCCTCCACCCGCACACTCCCTCCCCCACCCTTCTCCCCCCCTTAGTTTATAACCACGTGTCTCAAGTTCTTTAGGTTCTATATTTCCCCCACTATTCTCACCCTCCCCCCTATCTATTTTCTACCTACCATCTATGCTATTTTCTGTGCCTTCTCCCCCCTTCTCCCCCTCCCACCCCCCTGTTTCTAACCCTCCATGTGTTCTTCATTTCTATGGTTCCACTCCTGATCTAGCTGTCCTCTTGGTTTGCTTTTGTTTTAGGTGTGGTTGTTAATAACTGTGTGTTTGCTGTCCTTTCACTGTTCATATTTTTCATCTTCTTTTTCTTATATAAGTCCCTTTAGCATTTCATATAATAAGGGCTTGGTGATGATGAACTCCTTGAACTTGACCTTATCTGAGAAGCACTTTATCTGTCCTTCCATTCTAAATGAAAGTTTTGCTGGATAAAGCAATCTTGGCTGTAGGTCTTTGGATTTCATGACTTGGAATACTTCTTTCCAGCCCCTTCTTGCCTGTAAGGTCTCTTTTGAGAAATCCGCTGACAGTCTGATGGGTACTCCTTTGTAGGTGACTGTCCCCTTATCCCTTGCTGCTTCTAGGATTCTCTCCTTCATTTTAGTCTTGGCTAATGTAATTATGATGTGCCTTGGTGTGTTCCTCCTTGGGTCCAACTTCTTTGGCACTCTCTGAGCTTCCTGGATTTCCTGGAAGTCTATTTCCTTTGCCAGACTGGGGAAGTTCTCTTTTATTATTTGTTCAAATACATTTTCCACTCGTGGCTGTTTCCTTCCCCCTTCTGGTACCCCTATAATCCGGATGTTGGAACGTTTAAAGATGTCCTGGAGGTTCCTAAGCCTCTCCTCATTTTTTTGAATTCTCATTTCTTCATTCCTTTCTGGTCGTTTGTTTCGTTCTTCCTTCTGGTCCATTCCATTGATTTGAGTCCCAGTTTCCTTTCCATCACTATTGGTTTCCTGGACATCTCCCTTCATTTCAATTAGTTTAGCCTTCATATGTTTCTCTAATTTGTGACTGTACTCTACCAATTCTGTGAGCATCCTAATAAATAGTGTTTTAAATTGGGCTTCTGAGAGCCTGGCAATCTGTTGGTCGCTTAGAGTTATTGGCTCTGGGACTTTGAGTTCTTCTTGAGCCATCCTCTGGGCTATTTGTGCCTGTTAAGTAGCAGGAACGGAGCCCTAGGTTTTCACCAGAGCAGGGCAACTCAGTGGCTGGGTTGTGACGTCATATGTGGGGGCGGGGTCAAAGAGGGACAATGGCTTCTCTCCAGTGCCCGCCCCCGCAGCCGCCGCAGCCGCCGCAACCCCCACCAGCACCGCAGCCACCACCGTCACCAGGGCCACTCGCCCCGTTCCTCGGCACGCGGGTGTGCCACCGCTGTCAGCCCTCCACCACTGGGTTTGCCCCCTGGGGCCTGTGTGGTCCGTCTCACTGCAAGAGAGTGTGCGACCTTGGTCAGTCTGTTCCGCACCCCGACTAGGTCCGGGCTGCCTGCGCTCCTAGATCTGCCCTGGCTGACCCAGCTCTGCTGCTGGTTCTGCCTCTTACCATCCTCGTTGAACGGTTCGTAGCTGTCAGACTTCCGTATAATTCGGTTTTCTGGCTTCTGGATGTGTGGTAGTTCACCAAAACTTTTGTTGTATCCAAACTTGGTTGTGGGGGAAGGCACAGTGTTTCCACCTATGCCTCTATCTTGGCGGAAGTCCTGACTATGACTTTTTAAAGTACATATACTAATGTGTCAACTTTAAGTGATCAAATTTAAAACTATTTTTTTGTTTCTGTTCAATTTTTATCACCACAGTCCAGTGATGGCCACATAGTTCACCACCGGGGACCCCATGGACCTTTCCAGCTGCCACAACCCTATCTACACCACCCGCCAAGAGGGGTTCCACCACAGCTTACTGTTTTCCGTGGTCCAGGATTTGTTCTGCCACCCCATTTTCCTATTTTTCGTCCACCAGTGAATATTCCTCCTCCTTTTCATCCTCCCTTTGGACCACGGCCCATTCCATCTCTACCCGGTCCATTGAGACCTATTAGACAGCCTCCATTCTTTCCAGGCTTTCCATATTTACCATTCCCACATAGACATAACCATCCCCCTTTTCCCATCTATCAATCTCAATACCCAATTAAAACAACGCCTATAGCTACAACCAAAGTCCTTATCCCTACAGAACCTACCACTACTCCAACAACTGTCACCACTCCCACAGAACCCACCACTGAAACATCAATCACTACCAATTCAGTAGAACCAACCACCAACACTCTTACAGAATCCACCACTGCCACAACAACAAGCACATCGATAGCACCCACTACAATAGCAACCACCACTTCTACAGAAGAGACTACAACTGCAACCACCATCAGTCCCACAGAAGCCCCCTCCACAACACCAATCATTACCACTACAGTAGAACCTACTACCACAACAGCAACCACCACCACTTCCACAGAAGAGACTACAACTGCAACCACCATCAGTCCCACAGAAGCCACCTCCACGACAACCATTATCACTTCTACAGAACCAACTACAGCAACCACCACCACCGGAATTTCCACAGAACCACTCATCAGCACAACAGAAGCCGCCACCTCCTCAACAGAACCTACCACTTTGTCAACAGACCTCACTACCACAACACCAGCAGCAACCACCACAGCATCTATCACAGCTACTAGTCAAATTAACACAACCCCTCCCTCTACCACACGGCACGTGACAACTCCCAATCACACTACATTAAATGCTTTCCAGCGTTTTTGGAAACAATTGCTTTCATACTTCAATGGAAAAAATAAGAAATCTTCAAGCTCAAAGGAAAAATGAACTCCAATTATTTCATTGGAATCAACCCTGATCTAACCAGCACACCAAAAAAATAAAATAAAGTACTATTTGAGCAACAATTGTTGTCATGATGACTACCACTCTATATTTTAATACCTACCAACAACTGATCAGTCAGTTTCCCAGAAGAAAACAAAGAACCTTTATTTTTAACAAAGGCATTTAATAAAGGATCTAATTAAAGAAAGAGGGCAAGATTAAGTGTACAAACAAGAGACTGAGGCATTTAGGGTCTAGCCACAGTGGAACTTGTAGTGTGTCTAGGCTTGATGGGGCAAAGGGATCAAATATCAACACCAGACCCTCAGCAAGAGTTGAGGACAGTGGAAAAAAGGCCACCTAGTGGAATCTGTTGCTGTTAAGGGATGTAACTGCTGCAGAATAATGCATAACAGCATAGGGAGTCCAGGATGGCACCCCTACCTTTCTCCTTCTCCTATTGCTTTCATCACTGGGCTCCAGCCAAAATCTAACAGGCAAGGAAACCCACATAGTAAAGTTTGCATGGTCATCCTACCCAGGTAAACAGCTAAGTGGAGACGGCTGAATTGCTAATGGGGAACTAACAGCACATAGTGGTGTGGCTCAGCATCTTAAAGCGAAATGAGCACTTAGCAAAACATAAGAGGTCTTGGCCTCCTGCACAGAAAGGGAAGAGATGGCAGCAAGGTAAATTATGAAATTATATTAATTTTTACTGCCTTTTCCTGAAAATGCACATATCTCTGGGAATTTTAGGTAATAAAAATATAACTAAATAACAATTTCTAATAAAAGAAATACAAAATTGAAATAAAAATGATATATAAATATATCAGTATAACTTCCAGCCAAGATGGAAGCATAGGTAGACACACTCTGCCCCCTTGCACAACCAAAAACAATTTAGAAACAAAATAACAACCAGAACTGACAGAAAATTGAATTGTATGGAAGTCAGACAACCAAGAAGTTAAAACAGACACATTTATCCAGACTGGTAGGAGGGGCAGAATCGGGCAGCCAAGCGGAGAGGTGTCGTGGCACAAAAAGTGGTGGTATGGGGCTCACAAGGCACCCCGGGCACTCAAGTCAGCAGCAAGTGGACCCTGGGCACATAGGCAGTGGCTGGCAGATCCTGGGCATGGGGCGGCAACAGGCAGACCCAGCCAGGCAGCAATTGTAAAGTGAGACACTACAAGCGAGGTGGGTGGCTGATCGGGTGATCCCACATTCACATGCAGATAAACCAGGAGAAACTTAGGAGCAAGAGAGACCACACAACCCAGGGTCCCACTACTGAGAAATAAAGCCTCAAAACACCCATTGAAAATACCTGTGGAGGTTGAGGTTCTGGGAGGGACTCCCAGCCTCACAGGAGAGTTCATTGGACAGACCCACAGGGTCCTAGAACGTACACAGGCCCACACACACACAAATCAGGACCAGAAAGGCCCAGTTTGCTTGGGGGAAACAGCAGAAAGAACTGAAAACAGACAGGGAGCAGAGCAAGCACCATTGTTCCCTCTCAGACCCTGCCCTCACATACAGCATCACAACCCAGCAACTGGGTTGCCCCACCCTGGTGAACACCTAAGACTCTGCCCCTCACTACATAACAGACATGACAAGATTAAAAAAATCGGCCCAAACAAAAGAACAGATCGAAGCTCAACAGCAAATACAACTAAGTGACCAAGAGATAGACCTAACCTATCAGATGCACAGTTCAAAATACTGGTGATCAGGATGCTCAAAGAATTGGTTAAATTTGTTCATAAATTAGATGAAAAAAATGAAGGCTACACTAAGTGAAATGAAGGAAAATGCACAGGGAACCTATAGTAATGAAAAGAATCCTGGGACTCACATCAATGGAGTGGACCAGAAGAAAGAAAGAAACAACCAAACAGAAAAAATGAAGAAACAAGAATTTTAAAAATGAGGAGAGGCTTAGGAACCTCCAGGACATCTTTAAACGTTCCAAAATCCAAATTATAGGGGTACCAGAAGGGAAAGAGGAAGAGCAACAGGTGGAAAACTTATTTGGACAAATAATAAAGGAGAACTTCCCCAACCTGGCAAAGGAAATAGACTTCCAGGAAATCCAGGAAGCTCAGAGAGTCCCAAAGAAGGTGGTGGACCCAAGGAGGAACACACCAAGGCACATCATAATCACATTACTCAAGATTAAAATGAAGGAGAGAATTCTAGAATCAGTGAGAGATAAGGGGACAGTCACCTACAAAGGAGTACCCATCACACTGTCAGCGGATTTCTCAAAAGAGACCTTCCAGGCAAGAAGGGGCTGGAAAGAAGTATTCCAAGTCATAAAATCCAAAGACCTACAGCCAAGATTGCTCTATCCAGCAACGCTTTCATTTAGAATGGAAGGGCAGATAAAGTGCTTCTCAGATAAGGTCAAGTTCAAGGAGTTCACCATCACCAAGCCCTTATTTTATGAAATGTTAAAGGGACTTATCTAAGAAGAAGAAGATAAAAAATATGAACAGTGAAAGGACAGCAAACTCACAGTTATTAACAACCACACCTAAAATAAAAAACAAACTAAGCAAACAACTAGAACAGGAACAGAACCACAGAAATGGAGATCACATGGAGGGTTAGCAACATGAGAAGGGGGAGGAGGAGAGAGGGGGAAAAGGTACAGAGAATAAGTAGCATAGATGGTAGGTGAGAAAATATGGGGAGGGCAAGAATAGCATGGGAAATATAAAATCTAAAGAACTTAAGACACATGGACATGAACTAAAGGGTGGGAATGGGTGGAAGAGGGTGTGCAGGGTGGAGGGGAATGAAGGGGGAAATGGGACAACTGTAATAGCACAATCAATAAAATATATTTTAAAAATAATATATATATATCAATATAAAACAAACTAAATATATATGAAAGTGAAATAAGCCAGGAAGTGAAAGACAAATACCATATGATCTCACCTATAAGTGGAAACTAATAGCACAACAAACAGATGAGCAAAATAGAACTAGAGACTTGGAAATAAAGAACAAACTGACAGTGACTGGAAGGGCTTGGGGAGGAAAATAAGGGGGGAAAGTGGGAGAAAGGGCAAGCCAAAGAGCATGAACAGAGGACTCAAGGGAATGAACAATGAAGTCGGGGGCTTGCCTGGTCGGAGCGGGGAAGAGGGGCAGGGAAGACCAATGGGGAAAAAGGTGGGACAACTGTAACTAAACAACTAAAATAAAATAAAAATAATTAATAAAACTTTAAAGGTGCTTTCTTAAATATAGCAGAACAACCTACAAACATAAAACATAAAATAATATCTTAATGAATTGGTCATTTTATGACCCATGAAAATAGCTCTCAAATTATACAATTACTTTTTATAATAATAGCATCACTGATTTATTCATGAAGTTAAAAGTCTATTCTAGCCTAGCAAATTGAACTGTCTGAATGAGATATGAGGCAGTATTTTATTTAATAAAAGTAGAAGTAAAATGAATTTTGGTTACAGCAAAAGAAGTGCTTTTCAGAATGCAACCAGTAAATATCATTACAGACTTACTTGCGCTCAATCAACCTAACAATATCAGTCAGATATATTGCTGTCACTTCTAAATTGTATTTATCTCTGACTCTTGTTCTTTGATTCTTTCACACAAAAAGATTGCATCAACTCTTTGTGGAAAGTATGAAAAGTCAGAGTTATATGTATTTGCATCCATATCTATTTGGCCTGTTAGAACCGTTTCGAACTCCTACTCCAGGGCACTACGTGCCAGATTTAGCCAATCTCCTTGTGAAGTATCACTAACATTATCTATTTTCTAAACCTAAGTGCTGCTTAAGCATTTTAAAGAAACCCATGCATGGGGCCATCAGAATCTCAGCACTGTCAGCTCTCTCTGCCTCTGTAGCTTCTGCTAGCAACAACTGGACAGATTCATGCCAATTCCAGTTTAATTCTTAATATGACCTCCACTTAGGCACTTTTCTATGACCCGTGCGCAAATGTAGTCAAAAGCACATTTCCTGTCATCAAGAGCTCTTTATCCTTTTGACTTTTAGTAGCCATTGTCTTATCACCCCAGAGATTTTAAAGCAGGCAATTCTTGCCATTTCTGGCATAGACCCTATTTCAGTTGCCAGGGTAGTTTGGCCACCAGGACGGACCATTTTGGTAAGGAAAGATTCCTTTTCATTCCTCTCCATTCTCCCATGAGCCTTTGTGAAGTGAGTCACACCACACTGACACTGCAGTGGCACATGGGCTCATCAGTTTTGCAAGTCATCCATCAACTTCATTTCACATTCAGCACACCCTTGCCCTAGTGGTAACTTGTCTCCAATCGTCTGTTTCCTTCATTCCTAGTAGGAACAACTTTCACTGGAGACTCAGAGCCTCCCCACAACCTCTTTCCCCTCAATTAGGCTTCCTGAGCTTAAATTGCGAGCATTATTCTTGCAGCTCTGTCAAATGAAATAGCTGTGGCTGCCCTGAGTGTTCTGCAATGACCGGTAGCACTGGGTTTACTACACACAACTCACAGGGTTGAGTAAAAAGTGGAAAATTCTTCATCTGAGAGGTTTCATGGAATTCAGTGTAATTCACTTTAGCGAATGTCTACATGCTCAGGCACTGTATGTGGTGCTTGAGTTTCAGCAGTGTACATAGGGTTGACATTTGGCTGGGGAACACATTCAACAAAGTATTGCAAGTGTTTTATAAAGAGGAACTACAGGGACCTGTGTGATCAAATAGGAAGGAAATAGTCTATTCTAGGTGAAATTCCCTAAGCTGATTATGGCCCAGAATAGGGAATAATTTACTTAAATAATTTTTAATATCAAGTTCCCAGCAATAAAACATGATACATCACCCAGAAAATTCTATCCAAAGATCCAAAATGGGTTTCAATTGGCTAAAACCAAGGTGTCCAGAGGGCTGTGTTCCTCCTGGAGGCTCAAGGGGAGCCACAGTTTTTTTGTCTTTTCAAGCTTCTAGAGGCTGCCTGAATTCTGTAGCCTGTGACCTCTTCCTCCATCTTCAAGTACGTCACTCCAACCTGACTTTCCATTAGCACATCGCCTTCTCTGACTCTGCCTCCCTCTTCCACAGTTAAAAACTCCTGTGATTACACTGGGTCTTGGATAATTCAGGATAATCTGCTTATATTAAAGTCAGCTGATAGCAACCTTTATTTCATCTGCCATCTTAATTCGCACTGACCATGTAACAGATATTCACAGGTTTCAGGGATTAGGCACGTACATTATGTGGCATAGGGAGGAAGTATTATTCTGCCTACTCCAGTGAGTGAAGGGCAGGGAGCTGCTACACATCCTCCAGTGTCCAGAACAGGCTCTTCGGGTGTCAGTAGTACTGAGGGCGAGGAAGCCTGATCTAAGGTGATGGATGGGTTATACCGTGAGGGTTTTCTAATTGAGCCAAAAGGGGTCCCTAGGGAGCCAGAGATTTTTTCCTGTCTTCATCCAGGCTCTGGACACACAGGTAAAAACACACATAACATATGTAAACATTCAAGATGTGGCATGTGAAGATTAAGACGAGCATACTTTACTGGAAGTATGTTTGCCCCCTTAAAAAGACCACCACTTTTAACATAGCTGTTAAGCTCATGGTTTTAAAATATGGAGGCAAATAGAAGAAACAACTAAAAGAGTTAGAAACAGTTTCCCCTGGAGAGCAGGTTAAGATGTGAAGGGGCAGCATCTGCTCTATACAGTATATCACCTTGATAAAAGCTAATGATTAAAAAGTGACAACATGGAAGGAAAAGAATTCTCTGTCTGCATTTAGCCTCAGGAACCTGAGAGCCTCACCCAGTAAGGACAACTTGGTGCCACCGAACTGGGATGTTGACAGAAGGGGCCGAGAAAATCTACATCAGCCATCACTGGCACAGTTTTTTAATTTAACACTTGTATAGTATGGCCAATCACTAAGAGCTTTACAAATATTAACTCAGTTAATCTACAAAAGTATTATTATCTCCCATTAAATAGCCTAGAAGTGTCAGAGCCAAGATTTAAGCCAAGTGCATCACACATTTTATCTAAATGTTTGGTAGGCCATGAACCTATAGATACTAAAACTATGAAATGTCCACTTTCTGTATTATTCATTAATTTTGACTAGGCATCCATAAAAATTAAATCTGTTTACAAATTTACATATTTGATGACTAAAAGATTTTGCATGGACTCACTTATGGCTCTGTACCTTTCAAACTGTATTTCTCTTCCTCTATCCACATTTCTTTTCGTGCTAGGTACCTTAAGATAAATTCTTACTCTGATATGACCTTCAGCCCTACACATTGATGTCAAAATGTGCATATATTATGTACATTTTGTGCATACTACTTTAATACAACTAGGTCAAAACAAGCAAAGTTCTCAAGTACAAAGATAATAACAAACGAACAGAAAAGACTGCAACAACCCAAGCAGCCACTGGGTAAACAGAAAACTGACAAATGGGATTGGGCATCTTCAGTGCACCTAAACAATTCTCGGTAAAAAAAAAATCTCCAGTAGGCCCAATGCATTGGCAAGCCCCAAATCCTAAGAAATCAGGAATGCATAAGAAATCTACAGCTAACAAACTTCATCCAATCAAAACTGATAAAAAGTTACCATGGAAATCTGTAACAACTTTTAGAACCATTTCCCAACAAAATACCACATGACCCCAACCACATTCAGCTTTGACTAGTGGGAGAAATGGACCAACCCACATCAAGCCACCAGCATTCAGACCACAGAAAACTTCTGGCCAAATAAAACTTCATGAAAAAGATATCATAAAGCAAAACATAGTCAAGCAAAAATTGTCAAAAGCAAACTAGTACAAGAAACTATCAGGTCAATTTGACTAAATATAAACAACTAAGATGCTCAAAATTTAAGCCAAGAGCATCTGTTCAACAGAAAAGCAAACCAACAAAAGAGCATCAGAAACCTCTCCAACTATGCCCCCAGCATCCCTTTATGGGGCAATCAAAACCTCAACCAGAGGTGCCTTTATTTTGGCATTCTATTGGGCAGAAACATTCTATCCCTCTATATATCTATCCACATAAACCTATTCAAGTACCTGGCACCAAAAAATATCATCCAAGTTGACTCAGTAAAAAACCCAACCCTTACCTAAACAAATATCCCCTAAGGCCTTCAGTTAAACCTAAACCACACTCACATCATCATCTTCCAATAGTGTCCTGCCTGCTTCAACCTGGTAGAAAGTTACCACCATATCCAACAACCTATAAACTTATATTCCTCACCACCACCAAATCTGTGGCTGCCAGCCACAAGTCCTCTATTATAATTGAGACTGTGGCACTTACTACCAAGTCATCCACTTCTGCAATACCTAAGGCCATCACCACTGACATGACAGCCACTACACTCCTACCAACTCCCTCTAACAAGAATATGAGTGCCAACACCAACTTCACTACCATCTTCAAAACAGTGGCTAATACTTCCAAATCTGTCATTTTATCCACAAACCTCACTACAACCATAAAGTTGGTTGCCACTACTGGAACTCTGGCCACAAATACAAAGATTATTTTATCTGTCGGGATATCCTCCATCAACACTTCAACATCCTCTATTCATACTACCTTATCAATTGTCCCTAAGGCTGCATCTGCTGCTCACATATCAGACACCACAAACATGAATTCATTTTCCACCATCACCTCCCAACCCATGATAACTGCCATGATTACACCCACTTCCACATTCACTACCCATCAGGTTAGTAACTTCAAAGATGTTAAGGCTAACAGGCCACCCCCACAAATGTCATTATAGCTATCAATCTGAAATCTTCTACAACTACCACATCGAGTGTCACTTCCAGTTTTTTCCACTTCAGCTGCCTGTGCTCCGGCAGCATCTGAATCAGCTGGTACGGCACCTGTTTCTGCTGTAACTGCTACAACTCCCATTGCATGTGATTCAACATCACTTCCTACAAGCACATATGCTGCCACATCCACCATACCCACCACCACACTTATTTCTGCTAAAAAGTTTTCTCTCCTGGCAACAAAAGTCAGTATTTCCAAGCCTGCTACCTCTACAGTCACTGCCACCAACACACGGCCTGGGGCCACCGTCAAGTCTTCTACCCCTTCCACAGCAGTCGAAATCCCCACCATGGTAACTGACTCGCCCTCTCTATATACTTCCACATCGGACATCATCACAGCAGCTGGCCCCTCATCTGAGGATGTGTCTACTTTGATAACCTAATTCTATGCCAGCCAACATTTTTGAGCTTCCTGAAATCACCATCCTTGCTACCCCTATGTCTGATTCCTTTGCAATGATCTTTGCTTCTACAATATCAGCTGTCAGTACTAAGACCTCAACATCAGTGTCCTTTCTGCCTCAACAGTGCTTCCCACTACTGTTTCCTTTGTCAACTGCTAATATACACTGGCTCCTACAACAACCTCTTCTTCTCACACCCCTATACCTACTCTTTACACCAACCAATCGCTTTCTTCCTACATTCCTGGAAACCCAACAGCAAGTATCATGTCAAATGTCCCTAACTCTCCTATAATCACTGTTTCCCCAAAACACTTGCAACTTTATTCACTAACACCAGGCTACAGGCTGCCTCCAGCACAGTTGCATTCTCTCCATCACCTGGAGGTGCCATTGGCATATCCATTGCCAAGACCATTTCTGTTCTCTCTACCACCACCAAGACCTACCTGAGGCCTTCTCTTGTGAGCACAGCTGCCCCTACCAGCTTCAACCTCCTGTCTCAACACCACCAGTCAGCACTACTATTTCTGGTGTGGGAGCTTCTTCTACAGCATCTCCCCTAGTGAGAACCACATCAGCTGTCCCCACTTGGGCTCATGTTACCATTCTGGCAGTTTCACCGACCATCCCTACACTATACCCACTATTTCTCTTTTCCCCACCACTCAATCAGCCACTGACACAGGCACCACCATTGATACAGATGATGCTGCCAATACATCCTCTGCTGCTTCCACTACTGCTACAACTAATACTTCATCTGATTTCACCCCATCTCTTAGCATTTCATCACCTTCTACTACAGATCAGCTGCCTCCAGCTTACCCATACCACTGAGACCACCCTGAGCCAATGGACAGTCCTACTTCCTCTCAATTGTCCCTTCCACATTTTTTGACTCTACTATATTTGTAGTCACAATTTCACCCACCACCTCTATAGCAAATGTCCTGGTCATCACAGAGGGCATGGCGTTTTATTCAAACACACTTGATGACACTATGCTTTATAATGAACTTGACACCACTGACCTCAGCATAGTCGCACTGACTCCATCAATTCTTCTAATGCTTTTAAAAGCTCTGATATTACATCAGCCACTTAACATTCCTATATGAACAGAAGCAAAGTTCTGATTCTAAGCTTTCTATATCTGCTACTGCTCTATTTATAACTTCATTCAAATAATTACCACCTTATGTCGATCATGAACTTGAAGGGCAGACACAAAGGTAATAACTGGAAGACCTACCCTCACACCAAAAGTTTTGTAACAATTATCTCATCTCAGAAAAGTGTTGTATTAATATCATATTTATTTTATAAATATTATGAAATATTTATAAAGGCTACTGACCGACCCATAGAAATATGCCAGTAAGTGATTGTTGCATAAATGAAACACAGGTTACCAAAAACTCCAGCAAACTTAGCGTAGGCATGCAGAAAAATTTGACACAGTAAAACACAGCACAATGGCCTCAGGGAGGAAGACAAAAGGCAACTGACAGACACAGTAAATGACAACTATTGATTCTTTTGTTTAAGGAGAACTCTTCAATCAAATTTAGTCATGATGTTCTCTTTTAGCACAATATATCCTATCTCTAAAAAGAATGGAATAGAAAAAAACAGGCTATAAAAATCACTGTTGTCTCACTGGCTCTTCTTATTTGTGTCCTTACTTTTCCTCACTCTTGGATTGTGAAGACGCTCAAACACAGTAGCTGACAAGAATCCATTTAACTAAATTGACTACATTGGAAAGAAAGGACATGACAAGGGTAGGTACTGGTAATTTTCAATAGAGACACAGAGTCAGTCCTTTAAACTATGGACTTTTCAGGTTAATGAACATTTCCAGGCACTGTGATGGGATGAACTTCTGATGTGCTTTCAGGGAAAGAGAAGTCAATGATGCTGTTCCTATATACCTTCAAAATATGTAGTAGGAAATATGACAAAGGAAAGTACTCATACACTCCATTTAGAAAAGCCAGGTCTGTTAATGGGCCTTTCTAGACTTCTATACTTTTAACATCAAATAATGTTCACTCACTTGACCATGGGTTTAAATTCATTGAATGTTTATCTTAATGACTGAATATCATGGCTCATATTATTCCTACTTAGAAACCTAACCATAACATCTATTTGTTATAATAAAGAGGTCATTTTTTAAATTAACTGTGCGATTCTCTTTTATTCTATTATTCTATTCTTGCGGCTTAGTTAATTTCCCAAATCAGGGCAAAGGACTAACAAAAATAAAAACATATTAAAGAAGAAATGTTCCAAAAAAGAGAAGTTTTCTTCTCTTTATTGTGAAATTTTAGAGAAAAAAATGCATTATTTTTAAATTTTTCACGACAGCATAACAGATAAAAACAAAAATAGAAGCTTTGGGTTTAGAGACTCGTGTTTTTAAACGCTAGCTTTGTCACTTACTGGCTTTGAGACTTTGAACAAGTTGCTTAAATTTTTTACTTAGTTTTTCTATCAATAAAATGAAGGTGGTTTTATTTAACTCCCAGGGTTTTTGCTAGAATCAAGGGGGTAATATAAATAACATGTAGCCCATTTCTTAGAACAGTTCAGTAAATGGTAGCTACACAGTAAATGGTAGACCTGTTTTTCTAGACTAGAGGCTATGTTCTTATGACATAGTGCACCAACTGGTGAGAGAATTTAGAGCTTCGTGTCCTTCACAACATCAGCCAGGGGTAGAAGATGGGGCAGGCTCTGTGACTCTGTGCTGGGAGCCACAGTGTGATATCTGGGGAGTCCTCCTGAACCAAAGCTCTACTCCCAATGCAGTAGTTATCTCAGAGAAAAGAGTTCTCCTGTTCTTCCAATGATAATAGAGTTTTATCGATGCATAAAGAAAGCTTATGCATCCAAGATTTTGAATCCACAAGTGAGGAGTTTATTTTTCTAGCACATTTTTTCCTTCCTGTAAGACAAACATGGCACAACAGAGACAAAACAGGATGAAAAACAGATGGCATGTGAACCCATCTGCATAGGCATTGTCTTCACTTCAGCACCCACATTCCTTCGGGAAAACTGGTCAGATTTTTACTCAGTAAAATTCACCTGCTCAACAAGGATATGGAGGCTCTCAAACCCACTTATCTGCAAGGATTAAATCTAGCCAAAGCTCTACCATACAACAAAGTAGCCGACAACCCTCAAATTATCTGAATTTACCAGTTAAATCAAGATCTAAAATTACCAAACCTGATATCAATCAACCTGCTGAAAAGTTAATTGAAGGTAATAAACCTCCCACGGTTATCTACAGTCATCCAAAATCAGATCAAGCCAAAGCTCCCCCATTTCCAAAAAAATTAAGCCCCAAATTAAGCTACACCTGTTAAGTGATTCAAAAATACCTAGACAACCAAAATCTCAGTCAAAAATATCTGAACAAAATTAAAGTTAATGGAAGAAGAACAGCATGTTGTAAAGAGATATTACCCAAGTGGAACAAATAACCATCAAATTAGATAACTAAAAGCTAGTCAAAAACCTGAACATCAGAAAAACCACCAACTCTAAAGTAATATGAATATAATAGCTCAAGAACAAGATCAACACAAATCTTATCTAGTCAAAAGTCCTAAAGCATTAATTACCAAGGAAATCTAAATCTTTTCCCAGTATAAATATTCAACAGAATCCAGATATGACTAACACATTTACAGCATCAACTGGTAAAAAATATGGTCGATATCAAACTAAGCAACAAATTTTAGGTTCACAGAAAACATCTGCAAAATCAAAACTGGAAAATTAAAACTGCAAAGCAATATCCCAATAGTCAAATAAAAACTCCTTTATAAACTAGCCAAGGACAACATAACTTCATTAATTCTCAAATAGGAAAAGCCCCATTATCAAAGTCTAAAGCAAAATCTACTGGACAAAACAAGCCCAAGAGACAAAACAACAAACAAATAAACTGAAGCCTAAAAAAAATCCAGCCTAGTGAAAAAGATCAACTTGATCAAGCAAAACCTCATCAGATATTTCTTTCACAAAGAAGGAGCCACCAAACCTAAAATAATACAAAAGGAAATGCTCACCAAAAAAAAAAATCTAGCACATTCAAATCTCATACAGGTAAAATACCTGAAAAAGGGGAGGGCCAAAGGCATCTTAATATTCCACAAGTACTATTATTCCACAGAACACAAGCCAAACCAAAGTGTCTTCATGTATAAGTGGTCACCAAGAAACAAAGCCACACATATCATGCCAACAGAAAATATTTAGACATTCAAAACTGCAAAAATATATAGTTATTAAACAGCAACCACATAAAGTAAAAAAACCCTATGGAAAAGCAAAATGACCAGAGAAACCACCATTTCAGCACTGCTCAAACAATAAAGATGAGAGGTTCCAAACTGAAAACAAAAGAAAATGGACAAAAGGGGTTACTGCTAGCCAAGCATAGACCTCAACCCAATGCCCACCAAACATCTCCTGCACCACGGAGAGTCCAGTAAATTCAAGTGCCAGGAACTCAACAGATCACCGAAAACCTAAAGCAACCAAATCTCACCAATGTAAAACTGCTAAAAAATTAGCAAGGAAATTTCAATCTTATTCCATTACCTGAAACACCCCAAATCATCCTTCTCTTCAGCTGGTATAAGATATGGTCAATGCCAGACTAAACTACAAAATACAGCTGATCAAATAAAATTTCATAATTTTAAGACCATTATGCTTTGTGAGCATTGGCCCAATCAAGCAGTAGATTAAGAAAATAACAGCTCTAGCTGTTGTAACTCAGTGGATTGAGTGCGGGCCTGCGAACCAGAGTATCTCAGTTCGATTCCCAGTCAGGGCACATGCCTGGGTTGCAGGCCAGTTCCCAGCAGGGGATGCACAAGAAGCAACCATTCATTGATATTTCTCTCCCTCTCTCCTTCCCTTCCCCTCTGAAGATAAATAAATAAAATCTTAAAAAAAAAGAAAATAACACATCATGACCAAGTGAGCTCCGTTTCAATAATGCAATGTTGATTTAGCATTTAAAAATCAACCAATATATACAAGGCCACTGTAATCAAAACAGCCTGGTACTGGCACAAAAGCAGGCACATAGACCAATGGAATAGAACAGAGAGCCCAGAAATAAACCCAAATCTCTACAGTCAATTAATATTCGACAAAGGGGGCAATAACATAAAATGGGAGTAAAGACAGCCTTTTCAACAAATGGTGTTGGGAGAACTGGACAGCTACATGCAAAAAATGAAACTTGAGCACCAACTTACACCATACACCAAAATAAATTCAAAGTGGATAAAAGACTTAAATATAAGCCGTGAAACCATTAAAACCCTAGAGGAGAGCCTTGGCAAGAAAATCTCAGATATTCCACGCAGCAATATTTTTACTGATACGTCCCCTAGAGCAAGGAACATAAAGGAAAGAATAAACAAATGGGATCTCATCAAAATTAAAAGCTTCTGCATGGCTAAGGAAAACAGTATCAAGATACAAAGAGAAGCAACAGCTTGGGAAAACATATTTGCCAATGATACCTCAGATAAGGGTTTAATCTCCAAAATATACAAAGAACTCATTCGGCTCCACTCAAAGAAGACAAGCAACCCGATTAAAAAATGGGCAGAGGACTTGAACAGACATTTCTCCAAGGAGGACATACAGAGAATCCAGAGACACATGAAAAGATGCTCGATATCACTAGCTATCAGAGAGATGCAAATTAAAACCGCAATGAGATACCACTTAACACCAGTCAGATTGGCTATCATAAACAAAGAAACAAACAACAAGTGCTGGAGAGGTTGTGGGGAAAAGGGGACTCTAGTTCACTGTTGGTGGGATTGCAGACTGGTACAACCACTATGGAAAACAGTATGGAATTTTCTAAGAAAACTAAAAATGAACGTACCTTTTGACCCAGCAATTCCACTCTTGGGAGTATACCCTAAGAATCCTGAAACACCAGTCCAAAAGAACCTATGCACCCCGATGTTCATAGCAGCACAATTTACAATAGCCAAGAGTTGGAAGCAGCCTAGATGCCCATCAGTCAATAACTGGATCAAAAAACTATGGTACATTTACACAATGGAATTCTATGCTGCAGAAAGGAAGAAGGAACTACTACCCTTTGCAACATCATGGATGGAACTGGAAAGCATTATGCTGAGCGAAATAAGCCAGGCGGTGAAAGACAAATATCATATGATCTCACCATTAACAGGAATCTAAACAAACCAAACAAGCAAGCAAAATACAACCAATGACACTCAAATATGGAACAGGCTGTCAGGGCCCAGAGGGGAGAGGGGAGAGAATCATAGGGGAAAAGGGAATGGACTCACATGAACAAGTATAAAAGACACATGGACAATAACTAAGGGTGGGAGGTGGAAAGGGGAGGGAGGCAGGGAGCATGGGGTGGGGGGCGGGCAGGGTTGGGATTATAAGACAGAAACCTGTACTTGAACAAGAATTAAATAAAAATTATATTAAAAAAAAATCAACCAATATAATTCACCACCTGGAAAAACTAAAATAAAAACCCTATGTTCATCTCAATGAATTCAAAAAAAGTTTTCAACAGAATTAAATACTCACTTGTGACAAAAACTCGGTAAATGAAGAGAAACGATTTCCCTCAAACTGATAAAGAGTATCTACAAACAAAACAAAACAGCTATGCCTAAAACAATACTATTGGTTTGTACTCTGGCCTCCAAACAGGGAGGACAATGACAGAGCTAAGAAAAACTCAGACCTCTCCAGATGGTAGGCATCAGGTTTAATAAGCCAGGGAATTTAGGAGGCTTGTCCTTAGAGGCAGCAAGATGAGTGGATCTCTGTGCTCACCAGTGTCTGAAAAGTTCATACAGAGGACTTAGCTGGGTTCAGTCAGTCCAGATAGTCTCAGTAACATCTTACTCTTTCGAGGTTCCATCCTTGAAATGACTCTGGCTGTGGAAAGGTGGGCAAACATCCCTAGGACAAAGGAGTCTCACATTGCCCAGATCCAGCTCACAGGTCAACTGCTGATCATATCCCCTCAGTGAAATCTTCTAACACTCCCTGCCCTGGAAAACAACTCTTAAAGTCTTACACCCCCAGCCCCCGCCGCCATCCCCTTCCACACTGTTCCCTGAGCGATCAGCAAGGGTTTCACTAGCACGGAGGCAGCTAGTTTGACTGCTGAGCTGGCTGCATTAAAGGTAGAGACCACAGAAAATACAGACGTGTGTAAAAGAAAACACAGATTAAGGTGATGATTCACAAAATAAGTAACAGTTTTTTCCTACTAATAGCCCCATGATCCAAATTGCTGATTTATTAAATCCCAAAAGCTAGGGGTGAGATCACTTCTGGTGTTCACTTGCGTTTTCATGTGATTTAACAAAAACAGTGCACTAGCAGACCCATCAGGGATGAACACTCGGCACTCTGGTAATGGTATAGGTGCTTCCTTGAGATGCAGTAGTAATGTCTAAGGCCATCCTACTTCGGACAGCTTCTCTCATTAGAGACATTTCAGTATTCGATAAATACGAGCTTCTTCAGCTACCATTTAAGGTTTGCCTCAAGCCAATCTGGGGTGAGATGTGGCTATTTCAGTTCCTGCTTGGGCAGTGGTCTAAAATTCCCTTCATCAGGTATAAGTGAAAGATGTTACTTTCTTCAGGAAGCTCTGTAAAACACTGGTAATTTTGCTTTATTCAACATGAAAACAGCTTTTTCTTCTTTTTTCTCTTTTTCTTCTCCCTTTTTTTTTGTGCTGTGTCTCTGCATGTTTCATGTTTCTCCACTTTGAGCTTTCTGCCAAAGTCTGTAGGAAACTGCAAGTACTGTTTGCTCACCTGTGACACAGTTGTGAGTTAAATTCCACGACCTGGAGTAGAAAAGCAAATTCTTGAATGGGTCCCAAATTTCCCCATTGGGCAAAAGCATGGATGCCACAAAAAATTCTACCCTAATAGCATGGTAAATCTGCTTCTTTGTTGCCATAATTCTGGAATGTTTGCATCTAACAATTCTACAGACAATAACAGATAACATTTACTGGTCACTGACTTTGTGACAGATACAGCTAAACACATGCAATACTCATTACCACATTTAATCTTCACAAAGAGCCTGTGAGGTTGATCCCGTAATCACATACATATATGACTATGAGGAAAATCAGGACCATATTACTAATTCTCAGAAGAGGTAAATAACTTGCATAGTCATAGAACTAATTCACCAAAAGGCAGAGCCCAGTTGAATGAGGAGCTCAATAGAATACAAATCAATGCAGAAATACCCCTACCTTTTCCAGAAAATACTTGTTTGGTTCTCGAAGGACTTTTAAAAACAGATAAGCCCAAACATCAAATGGTAAAATAGACTTCCTTTGAAACGTTTCTCTAGTTAAAACAGGGATCAGCAAACAAACTTTTTCTGGAAAGGGCCAGACAGCAAATACTTTAGGTCTTTGTGGGTACATGTGTATGTGTGTGTGTGTGTTTACAGTCTTTTAAAAATGTAAACACCTTTATTTGCTGGGTATAAAACAAGGCCACAGACCAAATTAGGTCCATATACTATGTTTTAGTAAATCCTGCTCTAGTAGTAAATTGGTTACTATTTTCACTAAACCTACATTGTAATACACATATCATTCTATGTTTTTCATCTCAATTAGACCTTCCATTATTATTCATTCATTTTCTTTAGAGAACAAATTCCTTCCTGACACATATTAGGATCCATCTTTCCACGACTGCAGAGAAACATTAAAATCATTGCAAGTTGATTTTGCCCTTCCTAGTATCTTTCCTTCCATATTTCTCACTGTGCTCAGCTAATTGGAGAAAAGATTTCTCCACATTTAAAGCTCTTGTTTTGTTTCCTTTCCTATATTTAGCACAAAATAAATGAAAAATTATGGATTTCCAGTATTTCCATGCAATTTCCCAGTGAGTATCTCTGTGGTAAGATGTCTTCATTTTGTTGTGTTTTAACTGAAAAGAAACTCTGAATCTTTCCTTCTTTTGTAGTGTTTACCTAATCTGTTTCTTAGATCAGGTAGAATTTAAACACAATCTTTTTCTCAGCAACTTCTTGGAAAAAGGATCAGATTTTTAAAGATATTTTGTTATATAGAATTCAAAATTACAAACATCTTAATGTAGTCTATAACATTTCTTTTAGTTTTTTATCACTCCCAGAAAAAAATAATTGAGGTTTATAGAGAAAAAGCTGTTTTCAAGCAAGCTTTTTAGAAGACTATATACCACATTTTAAAAACCATTCTCATTACAGACATCAATCAACCTTCCTCTTGTGCTCAGGAAGTAAGATTCTACCCTTTACAAAAATTCACAGGTTTCCAGAGTATGCCAAAAGATCATTGCCCCGTTATCTACTGTTCTATTTATTAAAATCTGCATTCAAATAATAAGGTAATGAACACAAATGCTGTTAATCCACTTAACCACTCACCCAAGCAATCCTTTTACGGTGAGGTGACTACAGATAGATGGGAGCACCTCCCCATTCTTGCCATGAATGCCCACTGGTCCTGCTATATCCCCTATAGAATGACTTGTTTTTTTCATTTTCCCCTTCAGTCCAAGAACTTCTAATTCTGCCTTTGTCTATTACAATACAAAATGCCCTCTTTAAAGGAGACCCAAAACTCCAGAGGCAGACATGGCAGTGAGAAAAATAATTGCAATTTATCTTAATGAAGAAGTGCCTCAATCAATATAATGATTTAGCTTAGGCTTTGCTAAACCCAAACCAGAAGGAAATCATCAATATAAAAACCTTGATATCAAAAAAACTAAGAAGAAAATGATAGTCAGGATAAAAACTGTTAGTTTTATAAAACTGAAGCCAGAGGGATACAGCTGATACAAAAGGTACAGTCATGGCAAAGGAAGATTGATGCCAGAGAAATGGAAAACAATTGAGGCATTTTACTGGGAAGCACAAACTATTTATTTAACCTTCCCCTAACAAACAGTTTGAGAAAGCTTATTTCCAGGATAAAAAGTGTCAGTTTTATAAAACTGAAGCTAGTACATAGCTAAACAAAAGATATGGTCATGGCAAAAGAAGATTAATGTCAGAGAAACGGAAACTAAATAAGGCATTTTACTGGGAAGTACAAACTGTTTACCTAACCTTCCCCTGATAAACATACTTTGAGAAAGCCATATTATCAATGTCACCATTATCTATTGTTAGTCCACTGGCTTTGTTACATTTAGCTAAATCAGTGTCCCTAAAAAGAGTCCCAGGACACTACATTTGCTTCTAATAACTGTTCTAGATCATTGATAATTATGGACTATGTGGAAGTACTTTGAAAATGAAAAAGATTAAAGCACATTAAAATATTGTGATTGGTAATAGCAGGAAATCAAAACTAAAGAAGGTGCACATTATTCTCTATCCTTTTTCTGGCACATACAGACATAAGTTAGATTATATTGTCCCTACCAAGGCTAGCCAAAGCTGAGATAGGGTTTCCCACCACTTTTCCAGGTCAATTTTCCATTGTGTGATTGCTAAATTTTCTTACTCTTAAATCCAGATTATTTCTCTAAACCTGAAAGCAAATTCCATAGACTCTCCAATCCTGGACATGCCTTATCTAAACTCTAAAGGAAGCCAACTACCAAATTCATAAAAACAGAGATAGATTTTAAATTAGAAAAATGAATTCTAAAATAAGAGTGATTCAGCTGTCTTAATGCAATGATTAAAATAATTAATATTCTCCATATTCTAATTAGGTTTTACAAAGGATCAGAAAACATAAAATAATCTGAAGAATCCATGGGGCTGGGGATCAGGGTAGAGAGAAGGTTGGTAAAAGCCTTTTTCTATGAACTCTAATAAACTTTTCAGTTAATCTACATCTGGTCTTATTGAATTAGATAACAAACTTTCTTTTTTCCAGCTCTGAAGCATTCTGGTACGAAGGTGAACGTGTGGTGAGGAGCAGAAACCAGCTATAGTTGTTTCATTCCAGAAAAGCAGAGCTCCGTGGGCAGTGAGCTCACCACGAGGTTACCATGCAGGGCTGCGTGTTGCAGCACCCAATGCTAACTTAAAATACAGGACAATGGTGGTTTACAGTCTGTATGTTGGTAATTTCTACATGTTAAGGTTAAAATGTGTATGAAGTACAAATGCTGCTGCTTGATCATAAGTTCCTAAAGCGCCAAGTGGCTCCAACTTAAATAAATAAAACTTCTACTCCACAGTCAATGTTGACCACAACAAGCGTGAATCTACACCAAGGGTTACTAACAAAAAAGAGGGAAAGTAATTGATATTGTGGCCCATATTTTCTAACTGAATGCTATGTCAAAACTACTATTTCCCACTGGTAGCAATTCAATAGCTGAGAGCTTATAATTTAGAAGCACCATATCATACCCAGAGCAGAGGCAGCTCAGGTGAGAGACGCACATGTTCTGGAGCCAGTGGAGGATTCTTTCGCTGGTTAATGCATTCTGAGAGGCCGGCTGGCGAGGGCCGACTGCGTACAACTAGTTTAGGCCTCAGGAGGCCCTGGCACTGTAAGGAAACGGAAAGCGAGTTATATGACTACGTAAAACTGTTCATGAGAGACTTCTGGCCAAGATGGAGGTGTAGGTGGAAACACTGTGCCTCCTTGCACAACAAAGTTTAAAGACAACAAGTTTTACTAACAAAAACGCAACCAAAACACGGAAAATTGAACTGTACTGAAGTCCGACAACAACGAACCATTCATCCAGATCAGTAAGAGGGGCAGAGTCAGCGGCTGGTGGAGCGGGATCACACGGGAGAAAGCGGCCGGACCGGACCTACCCAGGCATGCAGGTGGCCGTTGGAAGATCCCAGGCGCAGGGTGGCAGCAAGCAGACCCAGTGAGGGCGGCTGACTGACTGCGGTCACACATTCGTGTGCAAATAAACCAGGCGAAGGAGCAAGCAGTGAGACAGACTACGAAGGCTAGGGCCCCAGTGACAGGAATTAAAGCCTAACAGTGCTGACTGGAAAAACTCTCGGGGTCGAGGTGCTGGGAGAAGCTCCCAGGCTCACAGAGAGTTTGTTGAAGAGACCCACAGGGTCCTGGAGGGTACAAAGGCCCACACACCCGGGACCTGGCACCAGGGGGGCTTGGTTTGTTTTCAGGAAACAGCAGAGGGACTGAAATCCAAGAGAGAGCAGAACAAACGCCATGGCCCCTCTCTGACTCCGCCCCCACATACAGCGTCATAACCTAGCAACTGGGTCGCCCCGGTGAATACCTAAGGCTCCGCCCCTCATATCTAAGAGGAGCAAACAGATCAAAACATTATGGCTCAAACAGAAGAACAAATCAAAGCCCCAGAGGCAATACTTTTAAGCGACCAAGAGATAGCCAATGTATCAGATGCACAGTTTAAAACATTGGTGATCAAGATGCTCACAGAACTGGTTGATTTTAGTCACAAATTAGAAGAACAGATGAAGGCTAAATTAATTGAAATGAAAGGAAATGCACAGGAAACCAATAGTGATGGAAAGGAAACTGGGACTCAAATCAAGGGAGTGGACCAGAAAAATGGAAAAAATGACCAAACAGAAAAGAATGAAGAAAAAAGAATTCAAAAAAAATGAGGAGATACTTAGGAACTTCAAGGACACCTTTAAACGTTCCAACATCCAAATTATAGGGGTACCAAAAAGGGAATAGCAAGAGCCACAAGTGGAAAACTTATTTGAACAAATAATAAAGGAGAACTTCCCCAGTCTGGCAAAGGAAATAGACTTCCAGGAAATCCAGGAAGCTCAGAGAGTCCCAAAGAATTTAGACCCAAGAAGGAACACACCAAGGCACATCATAATTACTTCAGCCAAGATTAAAATGAAGGAGAGAATACTAGAAATAACAAGAGATAAGGGGACAGTCACCTACAAAGGAGTTCCCATCAGATTGTCAGCGGATTTCTCAAAAGAGACCTTCCAGGCAAGAAGGGGCTGGAAAGAAGTATTCCAAGTCATGAAATCCAAAGATCTACATCCAAGATTGCTCTATCCAGCAAAGCTTTCATTTAGAATGGAAGGGCAGATAAAGTGCTTCTCAGATAAGGTAAAATTCAAGGAGTTCATCATCACCAAGCCCTTATTATATGAAATGTTAAAGGGACTTATCTAAGAAAAAGAAGATAAAAATATGAACAGTGAAAGGACAGCAAACTCACAGTGATTAACAACCACACCTAAAACAAAAGCAAACTAAGAGGACAGCTAGATCAGGAATGGAACCATAGAAATGGAGATTACATGTAAGACAACAGGGGAGTGGGAGGAGGAGAAGGAGGGAGAAGGTACAGAGACTAAGTAGCATAGATGGTAGGTAGAAAACAGACAGGGGGCAGGGCAAGAATAGTAGGGAAAATATAGACTCTAAAGAACTTGTGACACATGCACATAAACTAAAGGGAGGATGGTGGGGGAGGGGTGTGTGGGGTAGAGGGGAATGAAAGGGGGAAATGGGACAACTGTAATGGCATAATCAATAAAATATATTAAAAAGAAAAAAATAAAAAAATAAAAGCATCATATCAGGCCCTTTAAATTACCTAATGTTATTCTCACAGAAACTTTGTAAGGTAGAAACCACCCCTATTTCTTCAGATAGAAAAAATGAGACTTAGAGAAGTGAGATAACTTACCAATTATATTGTTGATAAGTGGAGAAGCAAGAAATCAAACCAGAACAACATAACCAGACCTACGCTCAGAAACCATACATGAAAAGGAACAAATTGTCTAGAAGTACAATCACACTTCCAACTCAATGATTTTATATAGTAGAAATATTTAATTTTGAAAACCTTTAGAAAAATGGTTTTTAAATTTATTTCTAAGGATAAGTATTTATAAGACAACTGATCTTGTCATTCAAGAGATCAATATTATGGGAGAAAAGAGAAGAAAATGTTTTAGAATAAAATAAATTAAAAGACTTAACAAGTAAATGTAATATGTGGTCCCTCAAAGGAACCTATGCACCCAGCGTTCATAGCAGCACAACATACGATAGCAAAGAGGTGGAAACAAACTAAGTGCCCATCAGTTGATGAGCGGATCCAAAAACTGTGGTACATCAGTTGAGGGGAAGATGGCAGCGGAGTAGGACAAAGGATTTCGCTTCCCTTCACGCGCCGGAGAAAAACTAGGCTGCTCTGCAGAGGAGCACAGCGAACACCCAACAGGGACCCAGCATATGGGACGGCAGGACCCCAGAAAGTATAGCGGACACTGAATGACCAGAGGTTGAGGAGAGGAGACGGACCTCAGGTCAACAAGGTACAAGGGAACAGCACAGAGGTTGCGGGCCCTTCACCGGGCAGCGCCAGGGCCCTGGCAGGGCCGCCTTGATCTCTGAGAGCCGAGGGAGGGCAACAACAACAACCCTATGAGAGAACTAGTCACCGGCATCCTCTCTAACCAGCAGGGTGCAGATTGGAAAACACCAGGAGAGATCAGTCTGCCTGTAGTGGCAGAGAGAGGAGTGGGCATTGGGAAGCAAACCAGAGAGCTCTGATAACCCGTGGAGTCAGGCTGTGGTTGCCAGATTGGGGAACTGAGTGGCCCCGGCATTCCCAGTAGCCTGAGCCTGCGCTTCCACAGTCTCGGGGAGCTTCGGGATACTAGCAGTGCCCCTGGAAGAGCACCAGTCACCAGCTCCCTCCCTACCCAGCCGGGCACAGACTGAGAAGCACCGGGAGTCTGGTGTGGTTACCAGCTTGGATGTCTAGGAGTCCCGTGCATTCCCGGTAGTGCGCATTCCCGGTGGCGCGCATTCCCGATAGCGGGGGACTCCAGCCGGTGCTCACACAGCCTCGGGGAGCTGCGGGCTGCTGGCAGGGCTCCTGGAAGAGCGCCAGTCACCAGCTCCATCCCTACCCAGCTGGGCTCAGACTGAGAAGAACCGGGAGTCAGGCTGTGGCTGCCGGCTTGGAAGAATTGTGAGTTGCCCAGTGTGTGCAGCCACAGCACTGGGAAAGGTCCAAGCCCAAGCCTGCAAGACCAGGAAAGCCTGGCTGGGAGTGCATGCTCTCACACCAAGCTAGAGCTGGGAAGCCTGGGGGAAAACCTGCTCTCAGCGGGGCACGGGAGAGCGGCGCCATTCTGGATCTTGGGAGGGCACTGGCAAGACCAGCTAAGTTCACCGAGATGAGAGAAAGGCCACACTAATAGCCCCCCAGGCTGCTGCAGCTAGGGAGAGCAGAAGAAAAGGTCTGACCAGCTGGAAACCAACAAGAGGAGTAGGTGGAAGTGGAGAACACCAAGATACCTGCAGGAGACTGCACCACTGAATCTCACAGGCATCTTACCAGAGAAGTTCACACCATAAACCCAGGAACCCAGAACAGATCACTTTAAGAAGCTGAAGCCAACAAGAAGAACAACACAAACAATGGGAAGACAAAGAAACAATCCCCAAATGAAAGAAAAGGAGGAAGTCTCAGAAAAAATGTTAGATGAAATAGAGGCAAGCCAACTATCAGATATTGAATTCAAAGCACTGGTTATCAGGAAATTCAAAGAGCTTACAACGAGCTACCAGAAACTACAGGGGAGCTACAGTGAACTCTCTGCAAACTACACCAACATGAAAAAGGAAATAGAAACCATTAGTAAAGGCCAAGAGGAAATGAAGAATACAATTTCTGAACTGAAGAACACAGTAGAAGGTATGAAGAATAGAATCGATATAGCGGAAGATCGCATAAGTGAGATAGAAGACGGGATAGAAAGAATCTCCCAGACAGACCAAATAATGGAAAAGAGAATCAGAAAAAATGAGGAGAATTTAAGAGAAATGCAAGACAACATGAAACGTAATAATATCCGAATAATAGGAATACCAGAAGGAGAGGAAGAAGAACAAGGGATAGAAAACCTACTTGAAAGAGTAATAATGGAAAATTTTCCTAAGTTGAGGAGAGAGAAAGTCACACG
>NW_028087215.1:2370666-2539206 GCF_014824575.4 Sturnira hondurensis | reverse complement strand
CCCTAGAGGAGAGCATTGGCAAGAAAATCTCAGATATTCCACGCAGCAATATTTTTACTGATACGTCCCCTAGAGCAAGGAACATAAAGGAAAGAATAAACAAATGGGATCTCATCAAAATTAAAAGCTTCTGCATGGCTAAGGAAAACAGTATCAAGATAAAAAGAGAAGCAGCTGTTTGGGAAAACATATTTGCCAATGATACCGCAGATAAGGGTTTAATCTCCAAAATATACAAAGAACTCACTCGACTCCACTCAAAGAAGACAAGCAACCCGATTAAAAATTGGGCAGAGGACTTGAACAGACATTTCTCCAAGGAGGACATACAGAGAATCCAGAGACACATGAAAAGATGCTCGATATCGCTAGCTATCAGAGAGATGCAAATTAAAACCACCATGAGATACCACTTAACACCAGTCAGAATGGCTACCATAAACAAAGAAGCAAACAAGTGCTGGAGAGGTTGTGGGGAAAAGGGGGCCCTAGTTCACTGTTGGTGGGATTGCAGACTGGTACAACCACTATGGAAAACAATATGTAATTTTCTAAGAAAACTAAAAATGAACGTGCCTTTTGACCCAGCAATCCCACTCTTAGGAGTATATCCTAAGAATCCTGAAACACCAGTCCAAAAGAACCTATGCACCCCAATGTTCGTAGCAGCACAAGTCATGATAGCCAAGAGTTGGAAGCAACCTAGATGCCCATCAGTCAATGACTGGATCAAAAAACTATGGTACATTTACACAATGGAATTCTATGCTGCAGAAAGGAAGAAGGAACTACTACCCTTTGCAACATCATGGATGGAACTGGAAAGCATTATGCTGAGCGAAATAAGCCAGGCGGTGAAAGACAAATACCATATGATATCACCGTTAATAGGGATCTAAACAAAACAAACAAGCAAGCAAAATATGACCAATGACACTCAATTACAGAACAGGCTGACAGGGTCCAGAGGGGAGAGGGGAGAGAATCATAGGGGAAAAGGGGATGGACTCACATGAACAAGTATAAAGGACACATGGACAATAACTAAGGTGAGGGGCAGAAATGGGAGGGAGGTGGGGAGCACGTGGGGGAGGGGCAGGGCTGAGAATATAAGACAGAAAACTGTACTTGAACAATAATTAAATAAAAATTAAAATTAAAAAAATTAAAAATAAAAAGGGCCTTTTTGTTCATTTGTCTATAGTCAAAACAAATCATAGACTCACAAAAGCCAAATATTTAGTTAAGCTTTTTTTTTTGCCAGAAAATCTATTCAACCTTGTACTTTCAATCTTATCCCTCTCACGTGATTTTCTAAATGATAAGTTCATGCTGAAATTCAATAAAATGCATTTTCTTATCTTTGACAAAGATACTTCTTTCAGAAGAAATTAAGAAATCCACTAACTGAGCCACCATCAGAGAGCAGGAAGAATAGACACTTCTGTCCTTCAACTGCATTCTTAGGAACTCTACATTCTCTTAATATTTGTCTACCCAGTGCAGGACACAAGGTTCCATGCACAATCAATTATCAATAAACATTTTTGACAGTGATAAGAAAAACAATGACTCTTAAAATGTCAGAAAGAAAACTTGCAAATATTGTTATCTTTCCTATTTTACCCGTTTGCTGGATGAGCTCCTCAGCTGTTCAATGGGCTTATTATCCAAGACTTTGGGGTGCATATGGAAAATTAATCTTGGTTTTGCTTCAATAGTAAGGAACTTTAAAAATGTACTTGGACCAGGCTATGGAAGTCTGAAAAAGATGAGGTAAAACTATAAGATGTTTAGTTACTACTGACAGTCTGCGTATTGCATTTTAGCAGTCATATTGAGTAGTGTATAATTTAGAGTATGAGGACTGTACTGGGTCCAGGTAAGGCAGTCCCAACATTTATTCATGCTACTATATGGAGAATGAGTTTAATATTATGTACGAGCATATGTCAGGGAGAGTTTGAGGTCAAACTCTCTCCCTATTGCAATAGTCTTTAATAAATTCTTCTCTGCCTGTATAACTTGTCTGGTGCAATCTTTCGTTGACAGCAGTCAGGAAGTTTATACAGATCTCTCTTAGAGAAAGTTGCTGCTTTCTCTGGTGACTATTTTGATTGTGCTGACTTCCTCTTGTAAGAAAACTCTGCTCTGTCCTGGCTGAGTGGCTCAGTTGGTTGGAGTGTCATCCTGTACCCCATCCAAAAGGTCGCAGGTTCAGTATCCTTGTCAGGGCACATACCTAGGTTACAGATTCAATCCTTGATCAGAGTGTGTGTGTTAGGTAACCAATAGATGTTTCCCTCTCACATTGATCTTTCTCTCCCTCTCTCATTCTCTCTCATCTTCCACCCTCTCCTTTCTCACTAACATCAGTAAACATATCCTCTACTGAGGATTAAAGAAAAAAGAAACACTGCTCAGTGTTTACACAATGCTCGTATTCTTTCTATCAATCCACCCCACATGATATTTGTCAGTATTATTTTTAGGAAATGTAATGTAGGAAATATAATATTCAAGAAAATCCCAGTATGTTCAAATTAACTTATATAGTACATATAATACATATAAAAGAGCTATAAATCTGATGATACTTAAAATGTGATTCATTAAAAATATGAAACTCATTTCAGTCTTTTCTAAAACCTTATCAAACATCAATTTATGACAAAAATGTATCATACCTAGACACACAAAAATAGTAAGTTTCAAGTGATAATGTGCTTTGTGCTTCTCAAAATGTACTCCACAGAAAAGTAGTTGCATGAAAATAAATTTTCTAAGGAAGTAAATTTGAGGTATGTTAGAGAAAACATATTCATTTATTCTAGGACTTCTGGGAGCTTTGCACACACAGAAGCATTGTGAGCCTCCGAGAATTTTACACTGTGTAACTTCTCCCAAACCTACTTAACTATGGATCCCCTTTTTTATGGCACATCCTGTGGAATGAATGATTAACAGCTGAAAAAGGAAAGATATTATCATCAGTTCATTGTACATTTTTCAGGGAACATTTGCGATGCTGGGCACCCACCCACAGGAGATTTGGCTCCACACTGAGACATTGAAAAGCAAAATAAAACAGCCTTCTTAATTTGCTCCTTATGGCTTTTGAGTTTTCAAAGCAAACATTAATCTCTAGTTGAAAGTTTCTAAACAATTCAGTAATCCTAAAATATATTTGAGTAATCTACCCTTGTATTTTGTCAGTAAATAGTCTGATTGGGGAGTTTAGGGTAAAGTCTATCCACTATTAGAATTAAAAATAATAGACTAAATTTTTACTCAAGGAGTTCCGGACAATTTGATTTGTAATCAGAAACAATTACAAAATATTGGTAAAAAGATGACTAAATTGTATCTTAAAAACTATTGCTCTTCAGCATCCTTTTATTTACAAATAGGCTGTCCAATACTGTTTTCATTTTGCTTTTTTTTAGAGAGAACTTTATTTCTGACCGTTGACAGGAAAGGAAGAGGTCTACCTTCAGAGCTTTAGAAAAGCTGTTCACTGATTCTCCACTTTTTGGCTAAACTCATACCGAAAAACTGCTCACCGAAGTTCTACAGCTTGACAGACGTGCCCTCTGGTGGCTGCCTGCCTACATTGCAGGTTCTGATCTTGGTGTTTGGTTTGTTTCTTTTTCCTTGTTTGCTCCCTTGCTCACTCGCTCTGTTATCTATCTATCTATCAAGTGAATAACTGAGTCTCTTTAAAAGGCACAATCTAAAAAAATCTAAAAGTCCAGAGATTAGAAGTGACAGCAAACAGCACACCGCATCATGTTTTACATTGCTGTGATGCAGGGTATAGTTTAATCTCATTCTTTAACTTGTTAACCATATTAGTAATTTACAGTAGCACATACAAACATTACAGAAGAATGTGGATATGCTAAAAGAGTATAGATTTCATAGCAAGAGTCTCAAACAAAATAAAATGACATTATCCGATGGGGTTTCTGAAGATCGACTGCCTTGGAAGCAAGGCTCTCTCCTCCAGCATGAAAGCAGGTTACAGATCCCTAATCTTCCCAGACAAACAGATGAACCCTAGGAACTACCCAGAGGTGAATAGTTTTTTGTTTTAACCAGGCACGATGTGGAACAAGCATCCTCACCCAGTTTCCCTGAACGAACACAACTTGGTCAGATAACATCCAAAACAGTCTTCAAAGAACACTTGGATATTTAACTGTTTTTCTTCCTGTTTTTCTCTCTTTTATGTCAGTGGTGGGCATATATTAGAAACAGCGTTCATTACTCAGAGATTCATTTTATTTCTCCACTGAATTACAAATGTAGAAAGGGAGAGGGGTGTTTATGCTGCTGCCGTGGGAAGCCTGGAGGAAGTAGCATTCCTTTTAGAGAAAGAGCTGCTCCTTCTTGTAACACCTTGGATTATGCAAAGAGAGAATTGAGGGATAATCTGGATAATGGATGTGAGCAACTTGAGAGGGCAAAACAGCAAAATTACGAAGACTATTGTCAGAAACATCAGAGTTTTCTGCTATTTATAAAAGGAGAGAGTAGGGACCAGAGTTGGGTTATCGAAACTGCCCCAGTACCTTCTAATGTGTGTTCATTCTCTAGTGAGTTTTTAATCATGAGGATATTCAGGAGTCCCCAGTGCAACGGACTTAGAACACCCACACCTGCAGTCAGGAACTAGAGACCCGGCGGTGATGTGGGACGAAGCGAAAGAAGTCCTTCGTGTTGCCCTGGCTGGTGTAGCTCAGTGGATTGAGCGTGGGCCTGCGAACCACATGATCGCGGTTTGATTCCCAGTCAGGGCACATGCCTGGGTTGCAGGCCGGTTCCTGGTTCCCGGCAGGGGACGCACGAGAAGCAACCATACATTGATATTTCTCTCTCTCTCTCTCTCTCTCTCTCTCTCTCTCTCTCAATCCTTCCCTTCTCCTCTAAGATAAATAAATAAAATCTAAATAAATAAAAAGAAGTCCTTCGTCTTTTGCGAAGAAGTGACTTGTTGTTGCTTAAAACCAGAAGCAAAGGGACCCAATGAACATGCCTTTCCTCAGACACCAATCTGCTGTCAGTTTAGCCCTTGGGTCTCAGACCCCAAAAAGGACATAAATATTAAATATTTACTATGCATCAAGCACTGTGAGAGATACAAACCTTCAGCTCTATAAGATGAAGACGAAATGCCTGTTTTATGGATAAAGAATTTAAAGGTTAATAAAATTTCTTAATTTGACAACATCCAGCTGGAAAGTAACAAAGTCAGGATTCAAGTGCAAATATGTTTCTTTCCACTATACAAAATTATCTCATTCACTCATGCAAAAATACGTATCAAGTGCCTATTATGTGCCAGTCAACAAGACAGCAGTGGAAAAGAAAATGTCACTTCCATAAAACTTGCATTCCAGTCAAGAAAATGACAACATGCAAGTAGACAGCACATAAACAAGGTAATTAGAAGGGTGGTTAGTACCTGGAAGGAAATAAACAGGGTGATGTGAGAGAAAGTGAGGCGAGGGAGAACACTTCTCTGGGCACTAGAGTGTTCCAGAAAAGGTCTCTGAGAAGAAAACATTTAAGCCAAGCCCTAAAGTTTGAATAAGAGCCAGCCAGGCCAACATTTAGGGGCCAAGCATTCAGGCAGATGAAAAAAGCCAGGGCAAAGTCTCCGTCATGTTTGAGAACAGGAAAGAGTCCAGTGTGGTAAGAAAGTAGTAAACTGTGGGAAGACGGGTACCACAGGAGGTTCACAGGCACTAAATTATTAAGGAGACTTTTTCACTTAAAAATTAAAAAAAGATTTTGTAGACCACAGTAATGAGTTTGCATCTCACTCAAAATTCAATGAAAAGCCACTAAAGATTTTAAGCAGGACAAGATATCATCTGATTGATATTTTATACAGTGACTGGGTAGAAATCAGAGTGGAAACAGGGGTTAGTGAAAAAGCTACTGCAGCAGTCCCAGCCCAGACGATGGGATCCAGGGGCAGGAGGGAGGGCTAGGAGCCGAGAGTTTATAGGGAGGTCACCACAGTGACTCATGCTAGAGATGAGGGTGTCTGAGTCTAGATCAGTGGTTCTTAACTGAGTACAGTGTCACCCCTACCGGAGACATCTAGAAACATCTGGAGACATTTTTTGTTGTCATAATGAAACACTACTGGCATCTAGTTGGTAGAGGCCAAGGATGCTGCTAAACATCCTACAATTCACAGGGCTGTCTCCCTGAAAAAAAATTATCTAGCCAGTAATGTCAATGATGCTAAGGGTGAAAAACCCAGAACTAGATAAGACTTGGCGGGGGGCGGGGGACAGAATTGGAAAAAAATTGAGCAATTGGGATATATTTTAGAAGTTGTACTATGAGTATAACAGCAGAATGAGCTCAACATGGTCCAATTCTGTACAGCAGAATACTG
This sequence comes from Sturnira hondurensis, assembly GCF_014824575.4. Classification (NCBI taxonomy): domain Eukaryota; kingdom Metazoa; phylum Chordata; class Mammalia; order Chiroptera; family Phyllostomidae; genus Sturnira; species Sturnira hondurensis. Next base: position 2,532,791 of record NW_028087215.1, on the reverse strand, counting down.
AGTTGCTTTTCAGAAACAACAGACCAAAACTGCAAGTCACACAGAGAACTTCAGTCTTCAGCTGCACACCAAAGTCTTGCACCCCACCCTCCTCAAAACCAAAAAACCAAGACATAACCAGAACTTGAACACTAGAACCCTTTCAGAAGCCAAAGTTCCATTGTCTAGGAAGATCCAGTGTTGACTCCTCTTTACCTTAAATAGCCAAAATCCAAGGCCCTCTGATTAAAACTTGTCCTGCCAGCATTTCTGCATACCTGTTCCCTCTCACCTGTGAAAAACCCTTAACCTAGTCCAGCAAGTAAGATGGACTTAAGGTACCATTAGGTCTCCCATCTTCTCAGTGGGTGCCTTCTCGATCAATAAATCTTTCCTTACTCCAAACTCTGATATTTTGAGTTTTGGCCCTTCAAAGGGTCAGGAATAGGAACTTTCATTCAGTAACAACAGCCATGCCAAAGGTTAAAGTGCAAATACAAGGTGTTCGACCTAGATAACTGGTGGGTGGTGGTGTTATTTACCTAGATGGGGAAGATTTGGGAAAATGAGTTTGGGAGGGAAATGGAGTGCGTTCAAAAAATTAGTTTGAAATACATTATGTTTATGATGTTATCAGATATTCAGATAGAGATCTTAAGTAGGCCCTTAGGTATAGACGTTTTAACTCATCGGAAAAATGCAGGAAAAATATGAAATTAAGAGGAAACAGCATTTGAATTATATTTAAAGACATGGAATTGAGTGAGATCCCATAGGGAAAGAGGTGGGAGAAGAAGAGATAAAAAGGGAAAATCATGAAAGAGAAGGCAAGGGAAGAAAGCTCAAGACTAAAGCTAACCTTTCTAAAGATGATACAGAACATTAGAAGGAACAAGCAGAGAGACAACAGAAAAACCGAAAGAGCAGTATCATGAATGCAAGAGAGGAAAGTATTTCAAGAAAAAGGCAGTAGCCTATGGTACCCAAAGGCTGAATGAGATGAAGACCAGTGTCCCTTAGCACTGAAAACTTGGAGGGCATTCGCAATGTTAAGAAAGAGCAGTTCCAGCCCTGGCTGGCATAGCTCAGTGGATTGAGAATGGGCTGCAAACCAAAGGGTCACAGGCTCGATTCCCAGTCAGGGCACATGCCTGGGTTGTGGGCCAGATCCCCAGTGGGGGCCACATGAGAGGAAACCACACACTGATGTTTCTCTCTCTCTCTTTCTCCCTCCCTTCCCCTCTCTAAAAATAAATAAATAAAAAGTCTTAAAAAAAAAGAACATCTCCAAAAATTTAAAAAAAAAAAAAAGAAAGAAAGAAACAGCAGTTCCAGTGGAGTGGTAGGAACGAACACCATTGTGAAGTGAGTCCACAGGGAGTGAAGGAAGAGAGAGAGGGATTGCAAACAATTCCTATACAGAAGAGCTAAGAAATGAGGCAGCTGTTGGATAGAGATGCTGAGTCAAGATAGTTGTGTTATTATTGGATAGAGGTGCCAAGTCAAGATAGTTTTTTATTTCTTAATGTGGAGCATGTTGGTATGCTAATGGAAATGATCCAAGGAAAAATAAAGTGGAAGGTAACCAAAGAAGTGAAGTCCTTTAGAAAGTAAAAAGGAATGGGATCCAGAACAAAAGTGGAGGAGTTGTCCATTAGTAGGAGTAAGAATACTCCTTCCATTGTAACAACAAAAGGATAAGTCCAGGTGTAGGTGGGTTGAGAAGAAAAGAGTTCCCCTAAAATGACTGTTCTTCTCTCCACGTTGTTTCGATTAAGATGAGGAAATCAGCTGGAAGAAGTGGGGAAGAAGAGATTTGGGAGGAATAATTCCAAGTGGGGATCCTTTACTAGTTCTGTTATCAGAGAAAGTGGGGTGCTTGTGTTATCATGAGGAAAAGAATTTCCTGAGACCTGCATAAAACTGTTTTGAACTTTACTAACGATGTAAAATTAAGGGGGTTCCCTTCCTGACTTCCCAATATCCCATCCCTGTCCATCTGGCCATGGAAAAGTTTAACCTTGTCTTTAGTAGGACCAGGATAAAGGCCACTGCCCAGACTTTCTGTTCTATATTAAAAAATAGTCCAGTCCAGCATCCAGCTAGCTTAGTGTGTCCTTCCAGCTGTAGTCCATTGTGATGCTACAGTATTCAGGCTGCTTCCTGGAACCTGCATGTGGATTCCCCACGGTCATGGTCCATGGGGTTGCCTAGGCCACATAACTATGGATAGAGGCCATGCATGTGCACAGTGCAAGTGCAAGTGCAAGTCACGAACAAGACACAGAGAGCTTCTTTGTTCCCTGGGCTTATAATCAAGAGTTTGGGTTTCAGATGACAAGATGCTTTTTCAAAATGACCAATCACGTCTCCAGGTTTTTGCAGACTTTGGATGGGTCCACACCCTCCAGTTAGACTGGCAGACCTCTATACCCCACTTCAACAGGTTCTCACACCAGTTAACATAAACTATGTAGCACCTCACCTAGTGCCCTGCAACAATCCAGCAGCAAAGTGGGGGAGGAAGAATGTTAATCTCCTTGGTGGAGCAATGCATGATCCCCTGGAGTACACAGCTGCAGCTTCCTGGCGAAGCAAGCGGGCTTGTGTTCCCCATTTTATTAAGCTCAATGTCTACTTCCCTTTGTTCCCCTTTCCTATTAATAATTAGTTAAATACCAACAGTAACAGTTCCATCCATGCCCTAAAGCTATGACTACCCTCAGCACCATGGCTAAGTATCCATAAAAATAAAGGCACCCCACAAGTACCCAAGCCACAGCACTGTAACCCAGATGCAGAGAATTACTGGAGATGATCACACAGCAGAACAAGTGGAATTACTAGAAACTCTTGCCCCAGACCATTAGGCCCTGGCAACAGGCTCACTCACACCCCAAAGAACTGTTATTCAGTCATACCTCAGAAATAGGCAGGTTCAGTTCTAGAGCCACATAACAAAGTGAGCACTGCAGTAAAGTGAGCTGTGATGTTTCTGCTGGTGCAGGGTTTTGCCTTCAATTTGTAAAAAAAGGCAACACCTGTGAAGCTCAAGCAACCTCAATCAAACAAAGCATACTTGTATATCCTCCAGCCTAGAATCTCAGTCTCCTTCCCTTGATGCCCCCTCCTTAGTAAATAAACTTGACTAACAGTTCACAAAGTAAACAGAAGCCATCAAATTGACTTCTTCAATTTACTGCCACCTTATCTACAAATCCACCCTCTTGTGTTCATATCCTCTCCTTTAATCTTGTTACAATGGCCCAGTCAAAGACCAATCCCACCATTTGTATTCTAGATACAAAAACATTCTGCCCTTCGGGACCTTTATGCCTACAGGGCCTTCTGAGGCCTTTATTCTTTCACTCCTTCATCAACTCAAAGCTGGATTTTTCAAAAGGCTGAGTTGTCTACAAACATGATAACATTCATTGTCCACTTCTTAACCTTCCATTCACTTCCCACTGCACTCTCATCACCAATGCCCTACTTGTTGCTAATTTAAATGGACATATTTCAGTCACTATTGTACTAAACTTCTTAGCAATTACAACTTAATCACTTGGTCATTTTTTAAAACCTCTGTTACTTTGCCTTGTATAACACCACCCAAGTTTTCCTTGGAGGTGCTGTTCCTTCTCAGTCTCCTGTACTAACTTCTACCTCCACCCACAGTTCGAGACATTGGCCTTCAGAGTGACTGAATCTTAGGTGTCATCTATTCTCATTTCACATTTCAGATAGCAAATTAGCAACCTACTAGCTCAATCCCCCACAGTCTAGCATAGTGTCTGAAAAAAATAGTAAATACCTAATAGATAGGTGTTTCAATAATGAATTGGCTAAAACTGGAATGTAATTGGACCTAGGTAAGGCGGTGGGGACACACTGAGAAACTAGCCACTAAAACAAAAGACCAAATGCAAAAAGACAAGAATTCCTCCTACCCCACTTCAACAGGTTCTCACACCAGTTAACATAAACTATGCAGCCTGGGAAGTTGATGAAGTCAACAATTCATGCTTCAGCACCTCCTCGACACATGGTGATTTAAAAACACAAGTAGGAATTTGTTTGGAGTACTTAATCAGAGGACTATGATCAAGAAAACCACACATCGAAACTACATAGACGAATGAGAGCTAGCCTATACTTCCCTTTGAGGACCAACTTAAAACTCTATAATCAGTTTATCTACTTATTTCTCTTCTAAAATTCAGTGATGGTCTTTTTAAGCTTATCAGTCTTTCTAATCAATCCTGTGATACTCAGCAAAGAAAAGCTAGAACTAAACAAAGAACAAAGTGATTCACTTGTTTTGGGGCCAGCTTCATCTCAATAAAAGTATGGTTAAATTCAAATTCTTCATAGTTTTGGGATGTGATAGAAGTATTACCTAACACTACAACAACAATAGTATTACAACAGTGATATATATCAAATCAATGTGTCATATACCTTAAACTTGTACATCACTTATACCTGAATTAAAAAAACAATTAATTTCTTCCAAAACTCACTGGGGAGCAAAGAATACTCATAAATTCATCCAGAAATTAGCCAAAATTTGGCTTGACACAAATTTATCAAGGACCAACAAATCAACAAAGAACTGCCTCATCCCAAACTCATCCCCAAACAGTGGTTTGTTCAAGAGCTAGTGCTACATAAACTCAGCTGAAATCAGCTTGTCAGGAAAAGTTTCTTTGTCCGAAGATCACCCAAAAGCAACTGCTCAGCGAAAACCTAGCTCTACACAAATTCGTCAGATAAGATGATCTGCAAAGTACTCTCCTGTCCAAAGAAGCTATTCAGCAAGGCACTACCACAAACTCGAACAGCTGCACCATCCAAAACTCTCCTAAAAACAGCTACCTCTATCAAACTCGCCTAAAACTAACTTATCAGAGAGAGACTTTCTTGTCCAGAGCTGGCTGAAAACAGGTGTTCAGTTAAGAATACCATTCAGGAATATGTAATAAGCGCCCTTGCTGGCATAGCTCAGTGGATTGAGCATGGGCCTGTGAACCAAAGGATCACAGTTCAATTCCTAGTCAGGGCATATGCCTGGGTTGTAGGCCAGTTCCCAGCAGGGGATACATGAGAGGCAACCATACATTGATATTTCTCTCCCTCTCTCCTTCCCTTCCCCTCTAAAGATAAATAGAATCTTTTTTCAAAAAAAGAAGAGGTAATAAGCAAAGAGCCAACCCATCTAAAATATATACAAAAAAAACCTTGTTTCATTTGGTATTGCCTTTCCATATAATCACCCAACAGCAGCTATTAAGCCAAGAATTGTCCCATCCAAAGCTCCTCTTAAAAGACCTATTCAATCAGGAACTTGCTCTCAAATAATTCATAGAAAATTCTATGGTCAATCAAAATCTCATCTATCAAAATATTTTGTGAAAGTTGCTACTGATAAAAAGTTTCTATATCTCAATCTTGTCCAGTGCCACCTCAAAAATACCTGATCACACTAATTTTGCCCAAAGCTACTTATCAACAAGATTTGGAAAAAAAACATAATGAAAAATAATTTTTTCCTTCTATGCCCCTCTATGCAATCCCAGATTTGGATATTCTCATTTTTAAACTCTTACCCTCAAACACAAACCACCACTATAACTTTCACAGCCCCTGCTACCACTACTTCTAAAGCGTCTTCTACCACCACCTCCATCCACATCTGCAACTCCAGCCGTACGTCCCGCACTGACATCTGCTATAACCCTAAACACACCACTTGATACTACAATGGCCCTGAAGCTGGCACCTATGTCAACTACTCTGAAACAAAAGCCTCCCCCCATGATGGCACCCAACCTTACACTGACTGCATTCAACTCTGAAACACGGAATCTCCTTACGGCACCACAAAACTGAAAGCATTTACCCAATTGGCAGTGTGGGTACTGTATTAACTCTGAGACTATATATGTTCCCAACAGCATCCCCGTGCCTTATCTAAACCACCACCCATCATCCATACACTATGATCATGTATTCTTTTCACTAGTAGTACTGCGTCTCTTATCCCTCTCCTTAGCGTCCTCATTTGTTGCCATTTGCAAGACGTCCTTTCCCAATTTCACCTACATCCAAGCTTAGTTTTTAATCTATGAGTGTGTACTTTTAACATTGAGTTGGAGCTTTATGTCACTACAATCTGTGGAACTCCTGAAGTTGTCTAATAAACGTTATGTGTATGGACATATGTGCATTTTCCTGAGGAGATGATGTATAGATTCAACCAGATTCTCATAGGGGTGCATAACCAAAAGAAACTTAAGACTAAAACCAACGTGAAAGATCAAGAAATGTCTAGACCTGCAGGGCTAAGTGATGTCACCTATGGTTCATATAACTCTTTAATGAACCCTGATATCCTAAGTTATTTCAGAAAAATAAATCACTTCACTGTTTTTGCTGATGTCTCTTAGTTATAGAATGATTTAGGGATTTTTCCTGTGTATACTACCTACTTCTAGACACAAATCCATAATTATAGTATTACAAGCTATCTGCCTTCAGACTTAAAATTTCTTGTCTAAGAAATTACTCAGCCTTCTTAATTTCTCTTGTTTATTTTGGTCACATCGCACTGCCTGCTCAGTTTCCAAGATAGGGTGTGTCCCATCCCAGCCCGGGGTTGAAAGCATGTCTGCAACAGGCAACCACGCTCAGTCTGTCCCTGAATCACCTGAAGCCCAAACAGTCACAAACAGTGATTCAGTTCAAATGAGCTATTCTCTGGCACCATACTCTAGGCTGGCAATAGAACATACCTCCTCACCCAGAACAGTGGCCTGAAATTCAATTCTATATCAACCCAAAAGAAAAACAAATTAACGAAGCCCCTCCTCCTACACTTTGGTTGGAAATAATGCCCAGAGGACAGTGGGCTCCCTGGAGTCACAGGCTCCCTTCCACACAGTGAGGCGAGTACTTCATGTTCTCCCTACCATAGTGTAAGCTCCAAGAGGGCAGGGGGTCTTTGTCCTTTTCATTCATTGTTTTACTCCCAGGAACCAAAACAATGCTAACAGTACACAGAGCGAGTATATGCTAAATGATGGGCAGGAAGAATGAATTGACTGAATGAAAGAAGGGATCAATATGTCTATGAAAGCCAGTTGCTTCCTTTCCACAGTCTTCAGCACTGTGTTCCATTGCTCCTCTCAATATTTGCTCCTTTACCATGCTGTTTTCTGTGCTGTCCATCATATTTAGTCTCCACATCCACTTAAAGCTCCATCTCTTCTCTGAAGTCTTTCTTCACCTCAACTCCCTGCAGTATATACCTCTACAACATATTCATCAGTGTGCAGAGACCATCTGGTGCTTTGCAATGTTAATGTTATCAACATAGAAGTCATGGAAGAAGTATAAGACAAGACCCCAGGAACTCCCCATACAGCTCAAGGCAAACATACCATAGGAAAATAATGAAGGAGCCATGTAAAATAATACCTGATCAAGAGTCAAAATGAGCAACAGAAACCAAAATACTAAAGGTGATTAAAATTAGATGTCACTCCAACCCCATCTTCCACTGCTACCCCTACTACAAAAGTTTCAGTGGTGAAGAAAAAAATCACTCATCTAGATACTTAGTCTGCCTGGATGCTCTCCTTGAATTCTTAAGGAATTTTTTTATTCTTCAAAATCCAGTTCAAGTGTCAACTCTTATAAGCCTTCTCTACCCTTCTGACCCCAACAATTAACAACACTCCCCTTTATGCCTGTGTATACTCTTAGTATTGTAACTTATCAAGCATATAATTACTTGTTAACCAGTGTATTTCCTCAATATTTATTGAATTTTAAAACATATATAGGCAACTTCCGCCAAGATGGAGGCATAGGTGGAAACACTGTGCCTTCTCCCACAACCAAGTTTGAACACAACAAAGGTTTGGAGAACTAGGACACACCCAAAGACCAGAAAACGGAATTATACGGAAGTCCGACAACTACGAACTGTTCAACGGGACGGTAAGAGAGGCGGAGCCAGCAGCAGAGCTGGGTCAGGCAGGACAGATCCCCCAACCCAGGCGCACGGGCAGCCCGGAACAAGTCGGGGTGCGGGGCAGACTGGCCGCAGTCGCACATTAGCGCACAGTGAGACGGACCACACAGGCCCCAGGGGGCGAACCCAGTGGTGGAGGGCTGACGGCGGTGGCACACTCGCGTGCAGTGGAACGAAACGTGTGGGCCTGGTGACGGTGGTGGCTGCGGCACCGGGGCTGTGGCGGCGGCAGGAGGCAGACGGGAAGCCATTGTCCCTCTTTGACCCTGCCCCCACATACAACGTCACAGCCCAGTGACTTAGTTGCCCTGTTCTAGTGAACACTTTAGGGCTCTGATCCTGCTATGGAAAAGACACGAACAGCCCAAAAGATGGTGCAAGAAGAACTCAAAGTCCCAGAGCCAATAACTCTAAGTGACCGAGAAATTGCCAGCCTCTCAGAAGCACAATTCAAGACACTATTTATCAGGATGCTCACAGAACTGGTAGATTATAGTCACAAATTAGAGGAACATAGTCACAAATTAGAGGAACATATGAAGGCTAAACTAATTGAAATGAAGGGAGATGTCCAGGAAACCAATAGTGATGAAAAGGAAACTGGGACTCAAATCAATGGAATGGACCAGAAGGAAGAACAAAACATCCCACCAGAAAGGAATGAAGAAATGAGAATTCAAAAAAATGAGGAGAGGCTTAGGAACCTCCAGGACATCTTTAAATGTTCCAACATCTGGATTATAGGGGTACCAGAAGGGGGAAAGAAACAGCCATGAGTGGAAAACGTATTTGAACAAATAATAAAGGAGAACTTCCCCAGTCTGGCAAAGGGAATAGACTTCCAGGAAATCCAGGAAGCTCAGAGAATGCCAAAGAAGTTGTACCCAAGAAGGAACACACCAAGGCACATCATAATTACATTAGCCAAGACCAAAATGAAGGAGAGAATCCTAGAAGCAGCAAGGGATAAGGGGACAGTCACCTACAAAGGAGTACCCATCAGACTGTCAGCGGATTTCTCAAAAGACACCTTCCAGGCAAGAAGGGGCTGGAAAGAAGTATTCCAAGTCATGAAATCCAAAGACCTACAGCCAAGATTGCTTTATCCAGCAAAACTTTCATTTAGAATGGAAGGACAGATAAAGTGCTTCTCAGATAAGGTCAAGTTCAAGGAGTTCATCATCAGCAAGCCCTTATTATATGAAATGCTAAAGGGACTTATATAAGAAAAAGAAGATGAAGACTATTAACAGTGAAAGGACAGCAAACACACAGTTATTAACAACCACACCTAAAACAAAAGCAAACCAAGAGGACAGCTAGATCAGGAGTGGAACCATAGAAATGAAGAACACATGGAGGGTTAGAAACAGGGGGGTGGGAGGGGGAGAAGGGGGGAGAAGGCACAGAAAATAGCATAGATGGTAGGTAGAAAATAGATAGGGGGGAGGGCAAGAATAGTGGGGGAAATATAGAATCTAAAGAACTTGAGACACGTGGTTATAAACTAAGGGGGGGAGAATGGTGGGGGAGGGAGTGTGCGGGTGGAGGGGAATGAAGGGGGGGAATAGAACAACTGTAATGGTATAATCAATAAAATATATTTAAAAAAACATAAACAAATACAGTATTTCTAGGTGTAATACCTACAGAAGTACTCCCATGTGTGTGAAAAAAAGTATGAGAATATTCATTGTACCACTCCTTAAATTATAAAATAAAATGGAAATAGATTAAATATCCACCAAAATGAAATGTAATATAGTACAATGTAATCATTAAATGAGGTAAACAAATCTACATGTACAGGCACAAAATTGTTCATGATTTGTCAAGTAAACCAAGTAACCTGAAGAGCAATGTGCATAATAGAACTCATTTTTCAACATATAATTATATTTTGATGCTTTATTTATATGTCCATATATACATGATAAAACAGGTACCTCTGGAGAGTCATTTGGGAAGGAAATGAAGATAAAGAAGGATTTTAATGCTTTTAATTGTCTGTATACTTTTTAATTACACAAGACATGTCTTCCTGAAATACCCTCTATTCAAACGGTAGACATTGGGTAATATGATGTCTGCAGCTAATAACTCACCTAATGCAGTGTTGGGAAATTAAAGAAACCAAATGATTTCACAGCTGAGTCCTGCCTGATTGGTCTTTCAGTTGCCAACCTCCTGGCATTCAGTTTAAATTCCTTCTACAAACTCACAACTCACCAAAGGGTAAGATTTTCTCCATAAGAACTGGAGAAATCAACTGGGCTGGCAGAGGCTGCTTCACCTGTGCCCTTTGCCTAGTGGAGAGAAAGGTAACATTAACTGACTGTGTTTCAAATAAAACATTCTTTTTTTAAGTATCATCTTTCCTCAAAAGGAAAAAATGGAGTGAAAAAGTAACACTATTTTGTTGTTATAGGTAGCAATTCGAAACATGAAGACAATGATTCTACTGGTTTTTCTTCTGGGATCAACTCAGGCATTACCAGTAAGTGCAGTATGTTTCTTTTATGTGCGAACCAGCCTTAGCAGCATCTTAATTGCAGAACTATCGCTCTTCCTGCCCGCAGCTAAAACTGCTCTGTTCTGTGACTCATTTCCGTAGTTTTCAATTTTCATTTTCCGAGGTGACAGATAATAGACTAAGAAAGTATTTGTGCATATTTTAATGTATTTACATTTTTTAAATGCATCCACTCTATTGTGATAGAACTTCTACTATCTGGGCAGAGCCATAGGTAGGAATAAGAAAAAAAGAATACTTTGGATTATAACTACTCAAGTGTAATACAATTTTACTTCCCCAAAAGAATTTAAGGTTTTGGGGCAACTAATTATTTTCTCATAACTAAAGAAATAAACTACATTTTCTGATTTTTTCTAATTGGAAGCACAAAACATCTAGATTATCTAAACTCTAAAAAGACTACCACAGCACGTAATTGCAAGGAAGTATGACAGACTTTTTTGTAACTTTTGACTTAGAACATTTCATCACAAAACGTGTTTACATGTGACAGGTTTTTGAAAGAATTGAGCACTTGCATTTGAATATATACTCCAATGTCCTCCAATATTTTATAGACCTAGAGATAGGCTGGGCCTCTAAGTAGGCTTCCCCTTGACTATTTGATATGCTTAAGTGTGAGCAATAAGAAACTAAGAGAATGTATTAGCTATGAAATAGCAGAGCACCAAGAAAACATTTTAGGTGAGCTTTAAGCCCACTTGATACTTCTGTAGTCATCCATACCATGAACAAATGTTTACTGGAAACATTCTATAAAGCAGACACTGTGCCAGCCAGTAGCTGAAAATACAGTGATGAGGGGGGAAAAGAGCATGGTCCCCCATGGTGTTCACTAGCACAGTACTAATAAATAATAAATGATTTCTAAAAGAACTGTTAAATGATCAATATAACTATGATTAGTCAGGAGATGAAGAGGGTGATCTTGTAGGAAGAGGATGGAACAGACACGAATAAGCCTCCTTTGTATTTCATTCCAAATGATACATGTGTCCTTGAAAGAAATGATCTTGTACAAATTCAATTTCTAAACAAGGTAAATGAGTAAGTTAATTTTTTTGTAAAATATCAATTTTTCACTTCAAATAAATTTACCAAGAGTCTCCTAAACAGTATCTCTCATGTATTTAATTTACCATACATACACTTCATAAAAACTGAAGAGAAATAAAATTTCCAGGAGCACAGCTTCCATTCAGTGCAGACTGAGGAGAAGTATGCAGGTCTGTGTCAACTGCTAATAACCAACAACACGACAGCAGCTAGAGAGACGTGGTGCAGGGGGTGTGGGGTGGGGCAGAGGGCAGCGCTGAAATATCTATTACGTATAGTGTTGCATTCACCAACCGCGAGAACAAATGTCGGAGACTTTCGGGGTTCCAAAGATGTTACTTTATTGGCCAAGTTTAACCTGCGCAGGGGCGAACTCTCCAAAGTGTCCGGAGACACGGTGCCCGCAAGGGCTGCAAATGAGAGTCGCGCCAAACGCTTACAGGCTTAGGGTTTTATGGAGGCGCGCAAGCAAGCTGGATACAGAAGCAGATGTGGCGGTTAGCGGTTGGCTCAGGGGCACAATAGGGTTACTGATTATTGGTGAGTTAACTTGTGCCCTGGCTCGTGCTCTTTTACTTGATTGGTCAGTTGAGCTCGCGCACAGGGGCAAAATTTCCCTCCCTAGTGACTGTCCAGATGGCTATCTGCCTGACTAACCTTTGCTCTTAAACCACATCCTGGAACACACCCTGCTCTTCGGGCGTGTCCCGGAGCCTCTTTGCGTTAGTTAGTAAAACACCTTTTGCTTCCGTACAGCTATGTTCTGGCTAGTTCCCCTTGCCCTCAACATATAGCAGTGGCATTTATCAACCAAAAAATCAGGACACATAGATGTGACTTTTTATGATCTGTAATTTATTGAATTATCATAAAGGCATCCAAATGAATCAATTTGCAAATGTGGACACAAAATAGCCCAACACGTGTTTTCAGTAGGTCTGTCTAGGAATTGGAGATGGGGCAGGTTGCACCTTCAGGACAGTGAGCATCAGTAAGAAATGAACTCAAGCAAAGACTTGAAGCAGGTCAGGGAGTGAGTCAATGTGTGAGGAAAGAGCTTTCAAGACAGAGGGAACAAACACAGTGAGGCTCTGAGGCAGGGCTGGGCCTTCACTGTCACAGAAACAACACCGGGGACCAGGCATGAGGGCCTTGTCGGCCACCGTAGGGTCTGTGACTTTTATTCTGAGTGAGAATAGAAGTCATCACAGAGGTGAGCAGAGAGAAGTGAAAGGAGCAGACTGCTGTTCTCAAAGGACTGGTCTGGCTACCATGTTGACGATAGATTACAAGGGATGAAAAGAAATTTGCAGAATGTATACTTACATATCTTAAAGCTTATAGGAACTCCTAAGAACAGATAATGCCTGTCTTACCTCTTATAACCGAGGGGGAAATTTCAAAGTGAAACCAGGAATTTGGCAGCAGCTCTAGGGTATATCCAAGTGGCCTAAGGGCACATTCTGAAAGGCCACACCCCACCCCACTGCTCTCTGAAGTGCAGCCAGAAGCAAAGGCTAACTGGGGTCAGCCGGGCCAGGGAGTTCCACCTGAATGCAGAGGGAGGGCTGAGAGAAGCCGAGAGAAGGACTCCTTTCTTCGGGGACCGAGAGCACTTGCGGGACCCTAGTACTGGCTCTGCCACTCACCACGCCACCTTGGGCAGGTCACTCTGCTTGTCTGAGCCTCAGTTTCCTTATCCTTAAACAAAAGCATACAAATATAGCATAGGAATCCCAGGCACATTTTCACCCCTAAAAGGCAGTGCTTCTTAATATACTAGGAAAATACTCTGGCCAGAAAAGGAACTTCACTTCCATTACAGAAAGTGACTTGTCAGGCACAGGTCAAAAGCGAAATGCATTGTGAAAACACACTAGAAATGGTGGCGGCGCATCTCCAAGCACTGCGGAAACGCACATGTGTAAAGAGCTAAGGGCAGACTATGTCTTTCATGCCCTGAAAAAAGAAGAAGGCAGTCACAGAAAAGAAATGGGAAGCTAGAAATGCATGGGCCCTCTCCCTGTCTGCCTCGCTCCCCACATCACTCACCACCTAGGCTATTTTCCAACTCTACAGTTCCAACTTCTGTTATGCATAAAATGTTCCAGGAAATTAAAACTCCAAACACACAGAGCCTAAAGGCAGACATATTTGCATTTGGGACAAATTGTTACATCATGGAAATAAATGGATACAAAACTTCAAACACATCTCTGACTCTTCAAATATTTGTTGTCACAGATGCAGCTCACCCCTGCTTTGGGACTTCCCCCAGCTCAGCTGGTTCCAGATCAGACAACCCTGCCGAACCAACAGCAACCAAATCAGGTAAGAGTCCTCCAAGAGGAATATTTGCAGACCAGTGAAGGACACATAGTAAGACTAGTGGATTTAAAATCAAGACTTGCACAGTGTCAGCTGACTGCATGAGAGAGAGGCTTTCCTTTTGGGAAAAAAGCAAAACAGAAACCATACACTTTTTTGAAAAAGTTGAGTCAGGAAAACAAAGCATCCTCATTGTCTGAATAATAACTTGTCTTAGCCACCAAATCCAGTAAAAGCAGTAGGTACACCCATAGATAAAGTTTGGGTTTCTATGCCCTTGTGATACTGTGACATGTCACTGTAGTATTTGCCAGAACTACCAGGGATTAAGAGATAATATATAAAAATAACTGCAGATTTCCTCAAGTTCCATTGCTAGTGATGAGCTAGTGCATCACTGTGGTGTCTATTTCTTCAAAGCATATTTAAATACTTTTGAAAACTACTTTGTCTCTTAACTACTACCCTTCTTCGGACTCCGACCCATCCTCTCTGTTCTAAAGTCCCCCCACCTCACCTTCATCTAGACTTTGTGAAACGATCAGATAACAACAGAGTCTAAAGTTCTTTTTTAAATCTATGGATATTATGGAATACTCAAATCATAACCCTACCTCTCTCTTTAGGGAAACTGAAGCTTATGTAATTTGGGGATACTCTGCAAGAAAAAGAATACAAAATTAGATGTGTAAATTTAAGTACTAAAGTGGATAATTCACAAGGAGATGAGAAATAAAAAATACACATTTTTAAGCTGATAAATGCCATAAACTGGATTGGCTGCTAGGGTGCCTCCAGGACCAAAGGAGGGGGCAATACAGTGAGAGGCCCTGAGGCTTCACCTTCATTTACCTTCATGGCCAATCCCCCTCTGATGGGACTACAAGTTACTTGAGGATTTCCACAACTGACAAGTTAGTGAAAACATACCACCTCTTGTCTCACCAATTTCAATGCCCTGCAGGTCTTCCATTCTTTAAGTCTAATACCATTGACACAGATGCTCACACTGGGGTCAGATCTGCAGCTGGTGAGTACTCTTTTATATCATTTTAATATCCATTGTTCAGTATATATAATGCCTAACATTGAGTGTGTGTATGTGAGTGTGTATCCACAAATGTACACATACACACATATTCATGGTAGATCAGTTGAAAGAGAGATGACAGGGAAGTCAGAGAACTGAATGCTATGCAATACATCTTGAAATTTTTTCTGAGCAAAATAGCCTCTAAAAGAATTAGAATTCTTAAGTCTTTGCTCTTTACATTTTTCTCACCTCTTATCCAAGTGCCTCTCCCCATTTCTTAACCAGACCTTCCTGTCTGCCCCACAACAGCTACACACCCACTGCGCCACACAACCGCCTTCTCCACTGAGATGACAAGAGGGAGCCAGAGGGACAGAAAGGTTTTCATTTTTTATAGAATATCAGCACAGTTATTTGAACTGTTTGTATAATTTAAGTTCCTTCCCTGATTAAAGTGAATTTCCTGATTAAATCTGGATCCAGTGATCAGATGTGTCCAATACATAGTAATAGATTATATGCAAAATACTTTGTTTCTATGAACAATCATTTCTTAATAAGAAACCCGTCAGAAAAACTCCAAGAACTGTTGCTGTTAGAGCCAAAAACAAAAAGCCAGGATGAAATCCTAAGGAGTTCTCAAAAAGAATGAGGTAAGTGCCAAAGAAAAATTTAACATGGAAAAACACAACAACGTATGGTTGTGCTGGTAGATTAGTCTGTGAACTCTGTCCCCGTAACTTATTCCAAATGAAATATAGTAAATTTTTATTTAAACATGTTTTGCATTCAGTAAATACATGGTAGCTTCCTGAATGTTCACACTGAAACAACACAATGAAAATCTTCTTTGCCTTGTAGCTAAATCCTCCCGCAGGGATGGCACCTGCTGCCCAGACCCTCCCACTGACCCTGGGGGCATTAAACGTACAGCAGCAGCTGCAGCCACAAGTAAGTTCAACAAGGGGACCTCAGTTGACCACTGGGGAGCATTTTCTCTCAGGTGGAAGTCTAAAGGGGAGGAAAGAATTTTTTCAAGATTCTTAAACATTCTACCCAGATAATTTGCAGAGCAATGCCCTACAGAACATGGAACAGTCTTTGATGATTTGGTTGAAAATCCATGAGAACACACCCAGGAAATGGAGTGTGTTCTCATAGATTTTGCCCCATAACCTCTCCAGGCCACATTTGTCATGGGTGGCAGAGAAATGTGAAGAGCTGGGGAAGGGTCAAAAGTATGAGGGGAGAGACTGAGAAGTAGCAGGATTCTTCTCTAGCATGGTGTGTTTTCTTTTTGTATCATTTTTTTCATTATATTGAATTTACTGGGGTGACACACGTCAATAAAATTCTAAAGGCTTCCGGTGCACAATTCTAAAACACATCGTCCGTACACTGTGGGGGGTGTTCACCACCCCAGTCAAACAGCATGTTGTGTTTTCTGTTGAAGGCTTTCTGGGCGGCCAGAATCATCCCAAATTAAAATTAAGAGGTGAATAAAATTTAAATCCAGCAAATCCAATCTTTTTCTTTCGGACTTGTTTAGCAGGTCCCTTTGAAAGTCACCCAGTACTTCCTAGATCTTTCCTATTTTCCACCATCATTTTTCAGGAAAAAACCTAGAAAACCCTCTCACAGTAAGATACAAAGTATACACTTAGGGCATCAAACACTTAGGGGAGTGTTTGGATTTTAATTACAGACAAAGCCCTAATTTTTACCTTTTTTAAACTTCCTTAAGTAGATTATTAGTCCCTTGAGAGAAATATAAAGATCCCTTCATGATTGGACTAAGTCAATATGGATAATTTATTCTCCCTAACAAGTTATCTCAGCTTCACATAATGGTATAAATTTTTTGTAGAAGCTTTATTGTTTATTACATACATCATATATGGTAATTGTAGGTAACTCCGAAAATACAGGTGAGCAAAAAAACATCGACAGAATTCAGTTTAACATTAGGGGGCAATATAATCATAATAGCCGGGCTAAAACACCGTTAGCATTCTAGGATATGTCCTTCCTGTCTTTTTTTCTGTGATATGTTAAGCACATTTTTTAATAAAACATGTTCTTCCAATATCTAATGTTCTACAATAATATTTTCCCTTAATAAATATTGATTAGCCTTTGTGTTTTGAAATATTCACTTACAACATTGTTTTTAGTGACTGTTCAGTATTCCTTCATATTGCAAATTGGGGGGGTCAAAATTTGCTTCTACAAATTATGCTACAGTAAACATCCTAGTAACTAAGTTTTTGCCCCTATCAATGATTACTTCCTTAGGACCAGTTCTTAGGAAAAGAATCTGTAGGTCCAAAGACATACAAAAATACAAGACTTTTAAACACATTCCCAGATTAAGAAGCACGAATGTAACAGTGGACCGGTGCATCCTAACCACCTTCTTACCACTATGGGCACCTCCAGGTTTCAGTAAGAGTAAGCTTGTGTTCATTAGTAATTATGTTCAAAACTGAGTTTAACTGACAAAATAATTTTAGTCTGCTTGATTTAGATTTCACATTATAAGCAACTAATACTTTTTCATACCTTTGTCCAAAATAACAACACAGGACACTCTATACTGCTTCATCAATTCATATTTGCAAAATTCTGTCATGTAATAAATTTTTACACTTCTTTTTTAGTATTGAGATGTATACTTATATTTATTTCTTACAGATATATTAAATCCTTCACTCAATATATTTGCTGCTTATTTACACCCCAATAATAAAAGTGATCCTCTGAAATGGACTAGAGAGAGGCAAATAAAATGAGACTTCCTTTAACACGTGATCTTGGTATAGGTCTTATGCCAACTGCCCAACTTCAGTTCAATTACTGCCCTGCTCTAACCTTGAAGTCAGACTTAGTACACCTTCATATTCACCAAAGAATATCCACTCCAGTCATATGCATTAGTGGTCACTGTAGATGTTATTAAAGGTCAGTAGAGGAGAGGGTTTAACATTGCACACACCCCAACATGCAACAACATAAATCAATCCCCATTCTTCGTGGAGATTCCTCAGTGCCTCTAGGCTATTCCACCACCAAAGGTCTCTATGCCTGAGCTTCTTCTGTGTAGCTCCAGTTCCTCTGACCCTGCCTTTCCAGGGTCTTCTGCCAGGAACTTGGTCACCTGTCCAAAGCTCCCATTTAATAAAGCAAGGCCAGCATGGTTGAGTGAATTCTAATCACAAAGCAGGTCAAATCTCAGCTCTCCCCTTAGTACATGAGTGATGTTGGCCAAGTTACTTAACCATTCTGTGACTCACTTTCAAACTTCCGTATTTTAAAAGATCTACTGAGTTTTAATGTATCTTCTGAAGTAACATAAAATAAACATGCATCTTTATCACACTTTACATTATTATTTCTTGGAATAATTTTCAGTTTGGAGGTAGCTTAAGACCAAAATTATTTTTGGATCATCCAATTTGCTAACTTCTACCTACTCAATGTGCTGCCTTGTACTGGTTTCCAAATGTCTCTGCATCTAATCTTTTCACAGATTGGATGAGTGCTGACTCCTATACAGCTCTATGAGTCTATATCTATGATTATGAATGATACATTAGTAACAAATAGGTGTTTAACAAATATTGTGTTTGTAAGCAAATCTTGATGTTTATACCATCCATCAGGACATACCTTTGAATATATTTTTTACTGAATTTTTACCATTTTTTTCAGATGTTACCACTTATTGTAGCACAACTTGGAGCCCAGGTAAGATTATTTGTATGATGATTTTTGTTTTAAACATCTTAATGTGAAATATTTCATTGTGCTTCAATTCACTGGATAGTTGCCAAGTTTCCTATTTCCTTGGCGTTGTATGGACATTGATAATAATGGGAACACTTACTGAGTCCTTACTATGTGCCAAGCACTATTGTAAGTATTTTATTATTTATTATACACTACCTCATTTAAGCTTCAAAGCAACCTTTTACAGACAATATTTTTATTTCAAACTTGAAAATGAGTAACTGGAGATTCAGTAATTCCGTTATAATCACACAGTAAATGTCACACATGAGGCAAGCAGTCAGCCCTTCAAACAACATTGTCAAGAAAACTAAAGTAATGAGATTGATCTAATGAGTAATGACTTGGGGATTTACTTATTAATTTCAAACTTATTTATTAAATACATTTCTTTTTCCTAAATGTAATACAAACACTTCCTCATCTCTCACTTTATTCTTTTTTGTCAAAGATGATTCTTGAGACCACTGATAAAATGACCAAGAGTCAAAATTAAATATGAGCATCCAGTGGCAGCTTTTACTTGTAAGAACAGAATCAAATATAAAATTCTTAACAACTCTTCATTCCACAACTGGGAATGCAACCCAAGGAAATAATCTGAAACACAGCAAAGGTTTACTTACAAATGTATTCATCAAAATAATATTTGTGCTACAGAAGAATATTGGGTTCAATTTAAATTTTACAGAAGAGAACATAAGTAAACTGCAACAAAAAAGCAAATACTTTGTGATCATTCAAAAGTCTATTTATTAAAGTATGTCAGTTATATGGTTAAATGACTGTTGTATAGTATTGAAAGATAAGACACAAATTGGATAAATGACATGACTTCTATTATGTAAAAAATAAATGTGTGAAAAACATTGGAAAGAAATACATCAAACTCTGCTTGATGGGATTAGATCTTTGTTATTGCTTTATGCCTTTTCCAAATTTATTATAATGTACATCTATTTCTTAATAAGAGAAAATATATAAATTTTAAAATATGGGAGAACTCACATCAGATAATGCCAGCAGTCCAATATCATGTGCTGACAAGTTTTACGATGCGAGTCACAAAATAGTTTTATAATTTTGTTAAAAACTTAAAAATTCTTCCCTGGCTGGTGTAGCTCAGTGGATTGAGCACGGACCTGCAAACCAAATGATCATGGTTCGACTCCCAGTCAGGGCACATGCCCGGGTTGCAGGCCAGTTCCCAGCAGGGGATGCACGAGAGGCAACCATACATTATTATTTCTCTCCCTCTCTCCTTCCTTTCCCCTCTAAAGATAAATAAATAAAATCTTTTTTAAAAACTTTAAAATTCTCTTCTTATAATTCTTAAAACTTTTTTAACTTTTTAAGTTATGTTATACACACCTTGCCATACGTATATTACTATTTGTGTAATAATTCACCCTATTGTTTTTCTTTTAGGGAACCATCCTAAGCTCAGAGGAATTGGTAAAAATAATTTTAATTCCTAATACTTACAATTCTTTTCAGTGCTAACATAATACTGTTTTCTGTCCTCACATCCATAGTTTCTTTGACCACAAACCCCAAAGTTGGTATCTACTACAATAAATTGAACAATTTTATAGCTCTTTGCAGTAGGTCGTCCTTTATGGAGAAGGGACCTCTATCATCACTTTCCAGCTACATCTCCATTGATTTGACTTAACTTTTGTTTCTCATATACTGATGTCAGGTTTGATTCTATCCAAAAAGCCAGTGCATATTTTTTACTTTATGTTGATTAAAATCTAGGATTATAAATTCTTGAAATGTATGCAGATGTAAAATAATATATATATTGATATTTATTGCAGGAAACATTAATTTACTTGACTTAAAATTTTAATTTTCATAGAAAAATATATCTTCTAGTGTTGTATAGTGATGAACAATCCCCTCCCTCTACACACAAATAACTAAAGGGCTTAACACAAATAATACTCATATTATCATTTCCAGGCCCTTCTATGCATGTCCCATAATTGATGTGATATCTAAATATGACATTGATATTAAGAGTTGAGGCAATATCTAGGAAGACAGTGTTTATTTAATTATTCTGTTATGAAAAGGTAGAGATTTGCTGGACTGTCCATCAGTAAAATAATGGGGCTGATTGCCAGCGTGGGTACATGAACACCTATGTCTACCAGTTTTTGAGCCAATTCTATACAACCAGCACCTTAGTAGGTCTATTACATGCATTGCCTTTAATCCTCGCCAAATTATAAAGTAGAAATTGTTAACCCAACTTTATAGATAAAGAAACTGAGACTCAGAGAGCTTAAGCAAATTAAATCTCAAGATCAAAAACAGATTGAATGCTGCTGTGGCCAGGTGAGTCAGCTGGTTGGAGCGTCGTCCCACACACCAAAACGTTGCTGGTTCAAACCCAGTCAGGGTTCATATGGGAGGCGCTCAATCGGTGTTTCTCTCTTGCATTGATATTTCTCCGTCTCTTTTTCACTCTGTCTCTAGAAAAATTGATAAACATCCTCAGATGAGGATTTTTAATGTATTTTAAAAATAGATCAAAAGTCATATTTCTGTCTGCTATGCCAGTGATTTTCAAATATTTTTTGGTAAAACCCACAGTAACAGCTACGTTTCTCATGCAGTTCACACACACACACACACACACACACACATTTCATAAAACTACATTTACACTTATACAGGATACACATGTAATATATATTCTATAGAGTCTACACTTTGTGTCTGATTTGTAATGACATGCACAACCCACCTGCTTTATTCCAAACCTATGAATGTCATGACCCCCAAGTTGGAAAACTTCTGTACTCTACTCCTGTCTCTCATCCAGCATAAGTTTAATTCTGGCTTCACTAACAGGGCTGCCCAAACTTCAGTCCTGGACCACCAAATCAGGACAACTTGGAATGCTGGTTAAAATGCAGATTTCTCAACCTACTCAATCACAACCTCTCCAACAGTGGAGCCTAGGAACTTGCCTTTTTTAACAAGTTCCTTACGTGGTTCTTAGTGAAAACTAACAATTAAGAATGATGTTCAAGGAAACTGACCCATACTTTGACTATGAGCTCTTGACGCTTTTATTCCATCAGAACTGGGAGGGTCCAGAGAGCTGGTTTCTGTCTGAACTCTTTCCAAAACCAGCCAAGATGAAAGTATTTCTGCTTAGGGGGAATTTCTAACAGTAATTTTTTCCCAAAAAAGAAAAAGTGTGGCAGCAACAGCATTCATACCAGTGTGTAAATCATTAAAATTGCTAAAAGAAAGATTTCTGACTGAATATTCCAGTGCCTTTGAAAAACACATCAAAAGAACGGTGAAGGGGTGCAAACCATGAGATAAGGATTGAGTAATCTACTTGAAATAAGTTTGCCCATTAATTTTTAGTCTCCTACATTACTTTTTTTAAAATTATGGGCAAAAGCAAAAAAGACTATGACTTAGGTCAATAGCAGAGATACAGCGTTATAACTGTAGAAATTTTCTGGGTGAGTTCTTCCTGCAGCTACACCTGATATGATCAAAGGATGCATTCTTCCTTTTCCGGCGACTGGCTGGATGGTGGCTTTCCCTTTCCCTTTCTGAAAACAGAGCACAGCACGGCACTCCATTTGGGAAACCAGCATCAGGCTCGGCGCAGGGAGGGAGGAATGGCCTAAAGATGAGGAATACCCCGTCTTTCTTATCTACTCTGACTCTACCTTCTCCATCCTGCCATTCCTACCCCAACCTGCTCCCCTCAGAGAAGAAAGGCTGGTTGACTGGGCTTTGAAATGTATTCCTTTAACTCTGTTTTCTGTTTCCTTTCCTCACTCCAGCCACTAGGCCCACACATCTTCACAGGCCTCATCTTCCAGCCCTTGCTCCCCGGAGCTATCCTGCCCAGCAGCCAGGCTAATCCGGATGTCCAGAACAGAATCCTCCCTGCAGGACAAGCAGGAGTAAACCCCTCCACCCAGGGAACCAATAGCCCCTTCCTGACCCCTAGTGGCACAGACACTGATGACGACTTTGAAGTGACCACCCCTGCAGGCATCCAGAGGGGGGTGCATGTTCCCGAGGGAACCACTACAGGGCCCCCAAATGGTAAGTTTGCCCAGCTAGGAAAGTGCCACTGGGTCAGCAAAGTCAGCTGCTGGGTGGGACTGAAGACTTCTCTGTCCTGGCAAATACAGATCTCATTAAAGTCAGGGAGCCCCTTTACTTAGAGGGGCTGCAGCAATGGGAGGGAATATATTTACTGGGTCACCAACCCTATTGGCTCAACCCAGAAAGAAAACATTTAATTGCTTGTATAACATACTTTTCATTTTAGGTCAGAACTAGAAATATTTGTAAACAAACTGATCTCTCCTTTTCCCATCTCAAACACACACAGACTCACAGTAGGTGCAGTGACTCATGATACTCTTTCCTACTCAATGAAGCCTCAGAACCTCCCTAACTTATTGTCAATAAGCAGCTGCTAGCAGCACACTGGAATTAGCACAAAGGTGACCCCACGGGCCATTCTCCACTGGTGAAACTTAACAAATGCTGCAAAAATAAGCTCTTCTAGCACCAACAACAAAGATAATAGTTGAACAAGTGCGGATATCTAAAACCAAATGTCCTTGGAGATAACAAAAGAACAATTTGATATTGACACTCTTACTCCTAGGAAAGAAATTTTGATGTCAAAGAAAGTGTTTAAATTCAATATGTTTTTTACCTTATTTAAAAAATGTTTTCTTCTCTTCCAGGAATTCAGTAAGCTGAATTGTTTTTCATCTAAATGACCTTAAATGTGATGCTTTTTCTCATTGGCCATATTTTGGAAAACATTGAGACACACTAGAGAATATCAGAAGATATTAATTCTTAGTTAACTAAAAACCTTCTTGAAATTTCAACAAATGCATTCTTCCTAGAGAGTGCTGACTTCTGAAAAAGAACAATTAAATGGATGATTTGTCTTTGAAATGTAACATTATGTCATCTTGGATATAGAAGATAACATGTATTAAAACATATTTTGAAAACTGTCTTTTTCTTTTGGGGGGATGAAAGAAAGGCAGACCCTTTCAGGAACTATAGGACCCCAGCACCCTAGGATGACATGGGCATCTAGGGCCTTCTTTGGAAGCAAGCAGTGCGGCAGTCATGGGGGTGGACACCCATCAATGGGAGGGAAGTTTCTGATTTCTTCACAACCACTTTATGACGTCTTCTCTTCCACAAGAGCTACCCATTTAATTTCAATAGGCAAATAGTATATTTGATCATCTAAAATATATGGTGAAAACAAAGAATATAAATCATATTGTTTATCCTCAAGCTGCTTTAAACCAGAGCTAGTGATTATGGTGTTTAATACTTAATTTTAGTATGTCTGAGAGTAAGAAATGACAGTGATAAAAGTTATCATTAATGGTGATACTCTAGTTTCTCAGCATAAAAGGTAGAATTTAATGTGGTTTAAATTTATAACCTTTTAGACCACAGGTGGCAAACACAAGGCCCACAGGCTGAATCCCACCCTCCACCTTGTTTTACCCGGCCCAGCACCTTGTTTCTACCCGGTGGCAGCACTGAGCTCTTGCTTAACTGTTAAGGAGTAGTTACATTTACACAGTTCTAAAATTACATTCAGCCCTTTGAAGGCAACCTCGAGACTGTTGTGGACCCCAGTGACGATGAGTTTGACACCCCTGACCTAGACCAATGATTTTCTCCACTTTTCATGTCTTGGCACACTAAGATTCAATATGACACCAAAAAAATATTTTTCATCCTTCTGAAAACAATAGATATAATTTTCATTTATTCACACCAGATGGTTGTTGCTGTGTTAGCTACAGTCATTTTTTTATTTGACAATGTAAGGGAAAAGATGTCAGTGCCAATAACTAACTAGTCAGGTATTGCATGTTTTAAACATTCTTGAGACACACCAACCAGTTAAAAATAACTGACCTACATCATTACACTTCACTCAGAGTGCGAGAGGATGAGAGAGATTACTACAAACTACACCATGGCCCCCACGGATGAAAGATATGGATGGATAGGTTCAATAACATACCTCAGTATAGTTGAGTCATCCCCATCAGTATGGAACAAACTAAATGTACACCCATGAAATAGAAATACTCCATGTTAAGTTTTTTAGGTGGTTAAAGATTTACTAGTGGTTTTAGACTTATTGGTCATAGTGTTTCAGATTTGTAGAATCTGAATAACACTTATGAATTGCTGAGGTTTTCACAGACAAATAAGAATAAATTAGGATTCAATTTTCCAAAATTCTTTTGTCACTAATGCCGTATGAACTGATTAAAAGAGCTATCAGAAGACTTTCTCAGTAACCCTCTGTCAAAAAATTCTAAATTAAATAACGAATGGTTAACAATGAAATCAAAGAAGAAATCAAAAAGTTTCTAGAAACAGATAAAAATGAACACAAAACAGCCCAAAACCTATGGGACACAACAAAAGCAACCCTGAGAGGGAAGTTCATAGCAATAGAGCCTACCTAAAAAAGAGAAAAATCTCAAATAAACAACCTAACCCTACATCTATAAGTTCTTGAGGAACAACAATTAACAAAGCCCAGAGCAAGTAGAAGGAAAGAAATAATCAAAATCAGAGCAGAATTAAATAACATAGAGACTAAAATAACAGTTTAAGGGATCAATAAATCCAGGAGCTGGTTCTTTGAAAAGATAAACAAAATTGACAAGCCTTTAACTAGGCTCATCAAGAAAAAAAGAGAGAGGACCCAAATAAATAAAATCAGAAATGAAAGAGTAGTTACAACTAATACCACAGAAATACAAAGGATTGTAAGAAATTACTATGAATAAACATATGCCAAGAAATTGGACAACCCGGGCTAAATGGACAAATTTCTAGAAACATATAAGTTTCCAAAACTGAGTCAAGAAGAAGAAAAAAGCCTGAATAGATGGATAACAATGAGTGAAATCAAAGCAGTCATCAAAGTATTCCCGGCACAAAAAAAAGTCCTGCACAGGACAGCTTCACAAGCAAATTTTACCAAACATTTAAAGAAGAACTAACTCCTATACTTCTCAAACTACTCCAAAAATTTTAAGAAGAGGGACGACTCCCAAGCTCTTTTTATGAAGCCAGTATCATCCTAATTCCAAAACCAGGTGAAGACACAACAAAAAGAAAACTACAGGCCCATATCACTGATGAACATAGATATTTAAAATCTTCAGCAAAATATTAGCAATCCAGATCCATCAATATATTAAAAAGATCACATACCATGACCAAGTGGGATTAATCCCAGGGATACAAGAATGGTACAATATTCACAAATCAATAAACATAATACACAACATAAAAATGATATACAAAAATCACCTGATCATATCAATAGATGCAGAAAAAGCATTTGCTAAAGTATAGCACCCATTTATGATGAAAAGAAAACCACTTAGCAAAATGGGAGCAGAGGGAGTATATCTCAACATAATAAAGGGCAAGTACGAGAAACCTACAGCTAACATCGTACTCAATGGTCACAAACTAAAAGCTTTCCCCTTAAGATCAAGAACAAGAAGAGTGTCCATTCTCACCACTTTTATTCAACATAATATTGGAAGTTCTAACCACAATGATCAGACAAGAAAAAGAAATAAAGTAGATCCAAATCGGAAAGGGGGAAGTAAGACTGTCATTATTTGCAGATGACATGATAGTATACTGAGGAGGCAACTTTCTCGCAAGTCCCCCCTCGTGCCACAGATGGAGAGTGAACATGGCCGAGATATGACGTGATCTGCTTGGGGAGGAGAGGTGAGCTGTGGCCAGTTTCTTAGGGGAGACAAAGGCCAGCAGCAGCCAGTTTCTCCAAGGAGAAAAAGGCCCCGAGCCCCTTCCTCCAGGGCTTTTATTGGGGTGTAATACACAGGAATACAGGGTGGCAAGGATCAAACAGTAGATAACATTTCAAAGAAATCTGAAGGCTTAGTCTGGGACAGAGTCTGTCAGGAACAGAGTTTTAGGGTTTCCCACTCGAACCCTTAACATATGAATGAAAGCACTCTTAGCAGAGCAGATTTCACAGGTTTATCAGGAAGTCTTTGTGATGCCAGATTTTCCCCCATGACACACTCTAGCAAGGCAAGGAGCTGCACCCCTCCCCATCCGGAATTCAGGCTTAAGGGGATTAGAGCCAGGAAGCACTTCTCCCAGAGGACATGGGGACTCAGGCTTTGTCAAAGCCGGGGGTGGGGGCAAGGGTTCATTGCTCTCTGTTGCAGCCCTCAAGTCCTTCTATGATGGTCTCCCAAGTGATTGAGTCTGGCTTAGGTTGCCCCCCGCTGTGACGGGTCTTACCCATCATTGACTTCCCACCAAACTTTGGGGTCAGGGAGAGGAAAGTGAGGCAGTGTTTGCTACCAGAGACAAGCTTTGTCTCCTGCAGCTCACATTCTAGAGGTAGTTGCTCACTCATCCTTAAGCCACAAGGGGTAGAGAGTTACAATTCCTGAATCTAGGCAGAGCAGTCCACAATAGTATACATAGAAAACCCTATAGACTCCACCAAAAAACCACTTGACCTAATAATTGAATTTGGCAAAATAACAGATTACAAAGTCAATAATTAGAAATCTAAGGCATATTTGTATATCAACAATGAAATATCAGAAACTAGGAAGGAAATACCATTTACTATTATAACAAGAAAAGCAAACTACCTAGGAATAAACTTAAACAAGGAGGTAACAGACCTGTACTCAGAAAACTATAGAACACTGAAGAAAGAAATTAAGGAAGACACAAATAAATGGAAGTATATACCCTTTTCATGGATTGGAAGCAGTAATATAATTAAAATGTACATACTAACCAAAGCAATCTATAGATTCAACACAATCCCTATTAAAATACCAATAGCATATTTCCCAAATCTAGAACAAATATTTCAAAAATTTATATGGAACAAAAAACAACCCCAAATAGTCTCAGAAAAAGAAGAAAAAATAGGAAGGATCACAATACCTGATATCAAACTATATAACAAGACCACTGTAATCAAAACAGTCTGGTAATGCCATAAGAAAAGACACATTGATCAATGAAACAGAATAGGGAGCCCAGAAATAAACCCATGTCTCTATAGCCAGTTAATATTTAACAAAAATATTTTTTGGACAGGAGCACAAAATAGAGTAAAAATCACCTCTTCAATAAATGGTGTTGGGAGATCTGTACAAGTACATATAAAAAAAATAAAACTAGACCACCAACTTACACAATACGCCAGCATAAACTCAAGATGGATAAAAGTCTTAAATATAAGTCATGACATCATAAAAGTCCTAGAGGAAAACATAGAGTAAGAAAATTTCAGATATCCCACACAGCAATATTTTTACTGATATATCTCCTAGGGTAAAGGAAGATAAATGAAATAATTAACAAATGGGACTGCATCAGAGTAAAAACCTTCTGCATGACTAAAGAAGACATCATCAAAAGGAAAAGGGAACCAACCATATGGGAAAACAATTTCACCAATGATACCTCAGACAGGGGTTTGATCTCCAAAATATATCAAGAACTCATATGACTCAATGCAAGGAAGACCAACAGTCTAATTAAAAAATGGGCAAAGAACCTGAACAGACACTTCTCCAAGGAGGACATATAGAGAGCCCAGAGACATATGAAAGGATAGTCAGCATCAGTAGCCATCAGAGAGATGCAAATTAAAACCACAATGAGATACCACTTCACACCAGTCAGAATGGCCATCATACACAAATCAATAAACAAGTGCTGGTGAGGTTGTGGGAAAAAGGGAACCCTAGAACACTGTTGATGAGAATGCAGACTGGTGCAGCTATAGTGGGAAACAGTATGGAATTTCCTCAGGAAACTAAAAACGAATCTGGCTTTTGATCCAGCAATTTCACTGCTAGGATTATATCCTAAGAACCCTGAAACACCAATCCATAAGAACCTATACATCCCAATGTTCATAGCAACACATTTTACAATAGCCAAGTGCTGGAAGCAACCTAGGTGCCCATCAGTATATGAGTGGATCAAAAAATGGTGGTACATTTACATGATGGAATGCTATGCAGCAGAAGGAAAGTAGGAGCTCCCATATTTTGTGACAGTATGGGTGGATCTAGAGAGCATTGAAAGACAAATAAATACCATATGATCTCACCTATAAGTAGAACCAAACCAACAAAAACAAAAAAGCAAGCAAAATATAACCAGAGACATTGAAATTAAGAATGACAGTGACCAGAGGGAAGGTGGGAGGGGATGTTGGGGGGGATTAGGGAGAGGGTTGTCAAGGAACATGTATTAAGGACACATGGTCAAAGCCAAAAGGTGGGTAGGATCGAGGATGGGAGATAGGGATGGCTGGGGGTGGGGCATAGGGATGGAATGGAGACAACAATACTTGAACAACAATTAAAACAAGAAGGTCATTAACATTTAAAAAAGACAAATCAGCCCTGGCTGGTGTAGCCCAGTGGATTGAGCGCAGGCCTGCAAACCACACGATCGCAGTTTAATTCCCAGTCAGGGCACATGCCTGGGTTGCAGGCCAGTTCTCAGCAGGGTATTCACGAGAGGCAACCATACATTTATATTCCTCTCCTTCTCTCCTTCCCTTCCTCTCTAAAGATAAATAAATAAAATCTTTTTTAAAAAAAGACATATCAATGAACAACAAATGCTGACAAGGACGTGGAGAAAAGGGAACCCTAGTATACTGTTGTTATAAATGCAGACTGGTACAGCCACTGTGGTAAACAATATGAAATATATTCAAAAAACTAGAAATGGAGCTACATTTTGACCCAGTGATTTCATTGTTGGGATTATGCCCTAAGAATCCTGAATCACCCATTCAAAAGAACCTATGCACACCAATGTTCATAGCAGCATTACCTATAATATCCCACCACTGGAAACAGCCTAAGTGCCCATCAGTAAAGAAATGGATCAAAAAACTGTGGCACATCTACACAATGGAATACTATGCAACAGAAAGAAAGAACTCCTATCTTATGCTACAGCATAGATGGAACTGGAGAGTATTAAGCACAGATGATTTTAAGGGGGCAATTTCCATGATTAACTCCCACAAATGTACTTTTCTAACACAGATCTGCCTGAAAGCATGTTCTTTTCTTCCTCTCCATTCATAGTTTCTCTTTTCCCACATTACAAAGAAAGAACTATGTCTCGTCTCTCACTGATCCCGCTGCGGAAAACTGCTCTGGCATAGGAAACTTCCACACACAAAATCAAGCAAGAATTTGAAATATTGCTGCTGGTGTTAAGAATAAAATTGACCTTTTGTGATTCAGGTAGTTTCTTGTTCTTAGCTCTCAACAAAATTAAGTGAGAACCTACTAGAATTATCAGATAATTGGTCACTGAAAACAATTTGATGGTAAAAATGAAAACTGAGAAATTTAACATGTTTAGTTATTAATGTATTGTAGTACATCAATAATGTATATTATATGTTAATACAAAAATATACTTTTGAAATTAACTTTTTAAATATTTTTGTGAGATGCTTAAATTTAATTTACAAAAATTAACTCAATATAGCTCATAGACTTAAATGTAAAATGCAAAATTACAAAATCCCTGGAATATATCATAGGAGAAAATCTAGGTGGCTTTGGGTTCAGTGCTGACTTTCAGATACAACACCAAAAGTGCTCTCCATGAAAGATAAAGAATTGGTAAGTTGGAATTCCATTAAAATTTAAAATTTCTGCTCTGCAAAATATAGTGTTAAGAGAATGAAAAGACAAGCCATAGGCTGGGAGGTAATTTTAGCAAAACTTATATCTGATAAAGGACTGGTATTAAAAATATACAAAGAATTCAGAAAGCTCAAAAATAGGAAAACAAGCAATCCTGGGGTTTTTTTGCAATCCTGTTTTTTAATGAGCAAAACATCTGTAGACACTTTACTAAAGAAACATAAAGATGGCAAATAGGCATATAAAGAAATATTCATTATCATATATCAATAAGAAATTGCAAGTTCAAAAAATCAATGAGATACCACTATACACACACTGGAAAGCAAAACCCACAACACTGATAATACCAAATGCTGGGAGGATGAGAAGCAACAAGAACTCTCATTCATTGCTGCTGGGAATGCAAAATGGTATAACCACTTTGGAAGGCAGTTTGCAGTATCTGAGAAAACTTAACATACTCTTACCATATGATTCAGCAATCATACTACCTGGTATTTACCTAAATGAATTGAAAACTTATGTTCACGTGAGAATCTGCATACAAATGTTTATAGTCACTTTACTCATAATTGCCCGACTTGGAAGCAACCAAGATGTTCTTCAATAGTGAATGGACAAACACGCGGTGGTACGACCACACAATGGAGAATTATTCAGCTATCGCCACAAAAAAGTCATATTGTTAAATGAAAGAGCCAATCTGAAAAGGATGTATACTGTATAATTTCAGCTAGATGACATTTTGGGAAACACAAAACTGTGAGGACAGTAAGTGGTTGCCAGAGGTCCAGGGGGAGGGAGGGATGACTAGGTGGAGCAAAGGGGACTTTTAGGCAATGAAACGATTGAAATTATAGATGCACATCATCATAAAGTTGTAAAAACTCATAGAACACACAACACAAAGAATTAACCTTAATGTAGACTATGGAATTTAATTATTAAAATTGTGTCAGTATTGGATTATCAGTTTTAACATATGTACCAAACTAATGCAAGACACTAACAATAGTATTAAATATAGGGGAGAGAGAAAGAAGATAAAGGGGAACTCTTTACTTTCTGCTCAATTTTTCTGTATGCCCAAAACTTATTTTTAAAAGTATAATAATTTTTTAAATTCTGGTTTGTATTTTAAAATATTAGTCCACAATGTTTTCAAATTGATACAGTTTGCTAGGAGTAATAGGGCTGAGCTAGAAAATATTGCCCCCTAGTGGCTGTAGAACAGAAAAACTAAAAATGTAAGGAACCAGCTGGAGCCATGGAAAAGACAGCAACAACAGTTTGGAGGAACAAGGTACTTCTAGAAGCAAATTAAGTTTCAAATCTGAAAGCCTTCCATAAATCTACGTAAGAACTCAACTATCCAAGAATATGGGTTATAGAGGACATTTAAGCAATATCAGAGAGTGCAAGAGCAGAGTATATGTGACCGATGCCTTATAATACCACGGCAGTGACTCCAAAAAAAAGGAAAGCAAATTCTGTAACTCCTCCAACTGTCTAGGTACCCCCTGGGTAGTAGGAAGTGCTCTGCAGGCCAGGAAAAGAAGGCCAAAAAATGCAGGCTCATCCTCCCAGCAAAATATTGGCAGACCTCAGTAGTAGACTTTTAATCTAAGATGTAAGAAGCCACAGTCAAGCAACTCACTGGAACTAAGCAAACACAAAGTGATTACCTTGGAGAACATGTCCATTGCTGTTCCCAAAATTTTGTGGAAACAGTTAGGGTCAGAGACTATTTTGTTTGTTTCCACCAGGAGCCTGGGAGATCAACAATCTGGGTCATCTTAATCCAATCTTACAGTTTATTTTCATCCAATTTCAGAATTTGATACTTTTCTGGATCACTCAGATAACAGGGCACAAATGTCCTCAAATGCAGGATTCTTCTCTCTAAAGTTTCATTTCATTAGTGGATCTTGGTCTACTAATTTCTCAGTATTTGATTAAATTTTTGATAGTTTTAATCTTTTTATATATATTTCATTCAGCTTTTTAGTTGACCTGAGCAGGGGAATCAGTCCAAGTGATTTAATTTACCATTACTTCAACTAGAAGTCTATTCCTGGTCTTTATTCCTAACCCAGGCAGGGGGAAGGTATACTAACAATCAAAAGGTGTATGGTGTCCAAGGAAGGGCTGGTCCCAATACCTGATCTTTCCCCGAAACTAAGAATGTAGATGATCCGTCCCTTTTGCTCTCAACTGGAGCTCAGTTGCTGATTCTGATAAAGTAGGAACAGCCCCACATGGTGCCTCAGCACCTGTATTAAGTAAGAAGTGAGTATTCATGGAAATACATCCAGAATCTCAAAAGTTAAACATTACTGTCCCCTGATGGTCCTGAATAAAGAAAACAATTAATAAGAATGAAAAAGAGAGTGTGTGAGTGTGTTTGTATATGCGCATATAGGACTTCAAAATATTACATTAGTTCTTTTGCTTTCTCTAAATACGCATATGTGTTTTCATTTAGAAAGTAAAACAAAATCCCAGTATGACAATGTCATGTTGTAATAGTGTCTTACTTGTTTTTTAATATCCTTTTGTATAAAAAACAAATATTATACCAGAACAGTAAAAAAATCTCTAAATATTTTTTGGAGCTAATGCAGTTTATCAAATCATAAGACCATTGGCAACTCACCAGCTGATTTTTATGATTTTGTTTTTTGAATCAAAAACAAGTAGAAACATTTTAATGCATAAAATTATAAGAAAAGTTTCCCCCTAAATCCCACCATTCATGTTACTACCATTAACACTTTGATGAATATATTCTAGTCACTTGTTTCTGTACATATTACATATTTTTTTTCCCACAAAGTTTAATTTATGCTGGAGCAGCATGTAATGGTATGTATCATGCTTTTCCTACTTAAATATATATCATAACTATTTTTCCTGTCATTACTTTGCTAAACAACAATTTTCATAAATTAAATTTGTAAATTTAGGAAAATTTAATTTTCCTAAATTAAATTCTACTTTATTGATCAATCATAAGTTATTCAGGCAATCTTAATGAGACTTAACAATCTTAAAGAGACTTTGTACTATAAGGATAACTTTATTTCTGTTGTTATACCTACAGCTAGAGTGACGTTGGAATTTCCCATCACTGTGAGCATTGTTTCCTCCTTCTGCCTACCTGAAAACTGGCATCAGTGAGATGGTACTTGGTATTTTTCCTTCATCTGTCCTCAGAGTTGTGACATGATATGTAACAGAGGGCAGCATTTGGTAAGAGAAGGAAGGAAAGAGAGTTTTTAGGAATAATATCAAACGGAAGACAGGCAAGTGGTTGTCCTGGCAATGTGGAAGATGTGACGGGCTGCTAGACACGCTGCGGGTGGGACAAGCTCCTCCCTCAGGAAGCCCCATCTGGTGGCGAATCAATGGACCTAACAGCTTGCTCTGGAAACGGGGCAAGAAAGAGTGGGGCCCTAGATGAAGAGAATGTAGAGGCATGAAAAAGAGTCAATCCAAAGGGGAAGGTTCTTTTTTCTCTTACAAAGTATAAAACAATATAGAAGCACAAACTGTTATTTTCCGGAGAGATGGAGGGAGTCTTTTATCCTGAGTAACATGGTGGGGTGACTGCGCGCAGGGAGTTGTGGGGGTTGAAGGACTTGACTGTGGACTGAAGGGCTGTTTCATCCATTCTTGTGGGCACCGTGTGTGTCCTTGATCAGCTGATGGAAGGCTGCTTAGTAATGCTCTGTCTCTCTCCACTCTCGTCCGCTCAAAGGGTGTAGTTGTGGGCTTACGGAGAAGGAAAACCTATATTCGGTAACTATAGATATGTTCTGTATCACTGCTCAAATCAGACTTTATGTCAGCAAGCTTCTTCTAGTTAATTACCAGTCTTTACTCCCTCCACGCCCAGTCTGACCCACAGGCTGTAATTGTAATCTGACTTGCTTTTCAAAGGAATGTCTCACCGGGCTAATTGAAGCTAGTTGTACCAATGCAATCTTCAAACATGCTTAGGGAAGCTTTCGCACCATACCCAGCAAGTGGCCCCTAGATGAGTCTGCTGAAAGTTACGAGCTTACATTCTCATATCTGATCAAATTTGTCTCTGAACCCAACAGCATACACATTAAAGTTTTTTTTAATCTTAAATTATTCTAAGTGCTTTAAAGAAACCAAATAGGAGGCATACTGCAGAGTGGAGAGTAGACACATGACATATTCAAAACAGAAATCATCTTTTCATATTCCTCTTTCTGCACCCTCTGCTTTCGTCAGTGGTCCCACCATATTTCACATCCCCAAAGCTTATAACCATCGTGACCCTCTCCCCTATTCTGCCCATCACACTCAATCAGATGCCAATCAACCCCTGTGTAAAATCATAAAGAAGAGTAAATGAAGTTCCTTATTTAGAAAACACTTGGCAAATTCTCTAGCATGTGGTAAGACTGCAATAAAGACTAGATATTATTATTATTATTATTATTATTACATAAATGTTACCCATTTTCTGTAAGGGCAAGAGAATTTGACTTTCCACTTTCACTTTTAGAAAAGTACAAAAGAGTACCAGTCAATAATAAGTTTTGTGTCTTTAGAACTTAAAAAATATCCCAGAGATTATATTTTGAAATCTATAAAACAGGGACACTACTAGTAATTACTCTATCTTATGGGACTGATGAGACCACAGTGAGGTATAAATTTAAAACTGCTTTGCAAAGTGCACTATTTCCCCCCTCTTTTTTAACTATAAAGTGAAAATCAGCAAGCTGGATTGTGTGATGCCCAAGATGAAACACTGTTGATTGTGAAGAGCAATTTCAGAAAAGCCTAGGACAAGGAAGATTCAGTATACCATGGCATTTTCACCTCACAGAACAATAATTTGCAGAACTTCTGACAGCTAAAGGGTGACTGCATCCCATCAGCCACTCTGTGTTTTGCATTGGAATGATCACTCTTTACAAAAGGAAAGCCTAATTACAATTTTTCATTTTTGCTTTTTTGTAAAGAGGGTTAGGGTTGCAGTCATATGTTGAGAACTGAATCAAGATGAAGAAGATAGTTAAACTTTTTTTTGTAGTTTACATTTTTACGTTTCTGCAAATAATTTTAGACTTATAGAAGCATAAGCTCTTCAACCAATTTTCTATAATGTCACCATCTTGCGCAAACATGGTACAATTATCAAAACTAAGAAAATAACATTATTTGAAACAAAATGGAAAAATGGAAAAAATATAATAAAGATTATATTTTAAAAAACAAGAAGAAAAAGACATTAGTACAATGTCGTTAACCAAACTACAGACTTTATTTGGGTTTCACCAGTTTTTCTACTACTGATCTTTTTTTTCCCCAGGATTCATTTCAGGTCCCACATTTCATTTGTTGCCACGTTTCCTTAGCCTCTTCCAGTCGGCTTCTATTTCTCAGTCTTTCCTTGTCCTTATGACTTTGGCGCTGGAAGTGTTGGGAGGTATTTTGTACAGTCAACTTGGTTTTTGTTTTCTTGTGGTTGGATTGGTTTTCATTCTGAGGAGCAGAACCACAGAGGTGATGTGTCCTCGGTGCATCACGCACGAGATAACTGGTATCAATATGTTTTATGTGATGTTGAAATACTGTTGGCTAGATTTCTCTACCACAAATGTAGTATTTTCTCTAATAAATATTTGGAGGAGATAATTGAAGCTACACAAATATTGTGTTTCTTCTTAAAATGTTGACCACTACTGTTGGCATTCATCTGTGGATCTTCCCTACAGTGATGATACCCGTGGGTTTCTAATGGTGGTTTTCTAGTCCCTTGATTCTTTCTTTCTTTATTAATTAGAATTCTTATGTAAAGCAAATTTGCCCATTTTCTCTCCCTCCCCCCAAATTTTATTTTATTGGAAACTAGTAGCAATAACTTGTCAAATCTTTGTGTGGCTGATGATCCAATATCTTGACTACATACAGTGCCATCATGAGACTTGAATAAGATAGGACAAATACATGGTAAGCACTCAATGGATATAAGTTCCATTCCTTGCACTATTCATTGCCTAATGCCCAGACAACCCCAATGTATGAGCCATCCAGTTAGTGTGCAATCCATTATAATCAACAAAAATTTTTATCATTAGTTAACTTTGTGTACATGTAACCGCACCAAGCAGATAAGGCCCCCAAGATGAGCAAACAGACTTCCTTATAGGCACACAGACTCACAACACTCGTACAGTATACTATACAGAAAAATCAGAAATGTATTAAATAAATGAATGACTGAGTGCTGGGTGAATGCTAAGAAGAGAGATATAAAAGCTAAGAGCCCCAACGAAAGGTCAGTTTAATTATTCTTTCTTTTTTCAGAACATTGTGCCTTTGTTTTTTGTGTCATGTGCCTTTAGATAGATTTAAACTTCAATGTTAATAGATATATATTTCATAGTTCATTCATGTTCTTTTTTAAACCCATCAGTTTTTCATACCTTCAAACATAGGAGAAAATATCCATAATTTTAAAACAGGCAAAGTATGGAAATTGACAATTTTTAAAAGCTAGAAATGGATGATAAACGTGGAAAGGAGAATTTATCCTCAAACATTGAACTTGCCTTATCAAATTAAGAAAAACTATTTTACATCAGTGCTTCTCAAACTTTAATGCGTACAAATCACCAGAAGATCTCGTGAAAGTTTAGATCCTGAATCACTGAGGCAGAGAAAAAAGGAAAACAGAGTCTGCATTTCTCACAGTCTCCAAGTGATGCCAATGTTTCTGAGCCTGGGTACCACACCTTGAACATTCAGGTGATATGTAACCACGATGATGAATACTGTTGAAAATAGCTGTGTGCTACATGCAAATGATTCTGTTGTTAATCAGTGCAACCTTTCTGGAAAGTAGTTTGGCTGTGTGATTTATAGCAGTGCTTCCTAGTCCTGGCTGTACACTAAAATTTCATGACAAACTTTACAAAATATCTCTGGGAGTTGGGCTTCGTAGTGAGTATTTTGTTGTTGTTGTTTGTAGTGAGTATTTTTAATCAAAAGATAATGAATATTTTATTGAATAGATAAAATTGTGATATATTGCTAATAAAATATAATGTACATTTTAATAATATAACAGGAAAATCCTTATGATACTTATTTTTTCAGCTTTATTGAGGTATAATTGACATGTTAGAAATGTTAAATATTTGAAGTGTACATTATGGTGATTTGGTAAACATACACATTGTGAAAGGATTCCCCCTCGTCTAGTCGATTAACACACCCATCACTTCATATATATATCTTTGTTTTTTCAGGTGGGAACATTTAAGTTCTACTCTCCCAGCAAATTTCAGTTACACAATACTAACGTTATTAACTAGAGTCACCATGTTGTACATTAGATCCTCAGACCCAGGTGGAAGTCGTGCCCTTTTACCAACCTCTCCCGATTGCCCCCACCCTACTCCCCAGGCCATGGCTACACTGTCCTACTTTCTGTTCCTGTGAGTTTTACTTTTCTGTTGTTTTTTTTTTTTGTAATTGAGATGTAACATTATGTAATGTTACATAAGACATATAACATTACATGAATTTCAGGTGTACAACATAATTCAATATTTTTATACACTGTGAAATAATCACAATGATTCTGTTCAACAATCAAAACCTTACATCATTACAGAATATTTTTCTTGTGATGAGAACATTTAAGATCTTCTCTCAGCAACATTCCAATGAGTAATTCAGTGTTATTCACTAACTAAATGGTCACCAGGCTGGACATTGACCAGCTTATTTTATAACTGGAGGTTCGTGCTGTTTGACTCCCTTGGCCCATTTTACCCAGTCCTTTCCAGTCCTTTCCAGCCCACGGCAACTGCCAATCTGTTCTCTGTCTAGGAGCTTTTTTGTGTTTTCTTATTTTGTTGTTTGTTTTTAGATTCCACTGGTAAGTCATGCCATGCAGTATTTGTGTTTCTCTGTCTGCTCTCTGGCTTATTTCACTTAACATTTCCATTTGTGGAAATGTTCCATTTGTGGAACTTCCCTCAAGTTCCATTTGTGTTGTCGCTAATGGAGACATTTCCTTCACTCTCAGGGCTAAACAAGATCCCGTGTGTGTGTGTGTGTGCGCGTGTGTGTGTATCATATCTTTATCAATTCATCTGTTGATGGACAAGATAATGCTGAATAAAAGTGACACTAACTATATTATAGTAAAATTTTAATTCTTGATTAATTCAACAGTTTCATTATTTACTATCTACATGTGCCAGGCACTTATTGATAATAGGTATTTAGATTAATTCAATAAATAATACAAAAAATCATTTCCTTGAAAATCTCATATTCTATAAATTATGTCTCTAAAAATAAAAGTACATACAATCAAATTTGAGTCAAAGTTAGTCTGGGCAACCTTCACTTTCTCCTTGAAATTTTCTGGTTGTTCTACATTTCGAAGTCAAATAAAAATAGATGTTTTCGCCCTGGCTGGCATAGCTCAGTGGATTGAGCGCAGGCCTGCGAACCAGATGATCGCGGTTCGATTCCCAGTCAGGGCACATGCCTGGGTTGCAAGCCAGTTCCCTGCAGGGTCCAGTTCCCAGCAGGGGATGCAGGAGAAGCAACCATACATTGAAGTTTCTCTTCCTTTCTCCTTTCCTTCCCCTCTAAAGATAAATAAATAAAATATTTAAAAAAAAATAGATGTTTTCCTCTAATATATTCTCCGTGAATATGAAGATTAGTTAGAACTCCAAAAGTAATCTTTTATTAAAAGTATTAAATTAAGCCCCACTGGCAATTTCAAGTTCACCTCTTTCCTTTTTCTGACAGTTGCTTTTCTATGGCTAGAAATTTCCTCCTTTCTGCACTTTTTTCTCTGATCCTGACATAGATAGATCTTGGGCTTCCTCTACTGGCCAGACAGCATTAGCCAGAGAAGCCTGAACTAAGAACAAACCTGGAAAATCACAAAGCACAGCAACTACCCTACACGTTTCTCCCTCATTCATTCAAAGACAATTACTAAATGCCTACTATGTACCAGACATCATGCTAGGTGCTTGAAATACATAATAAATAAAATACATTCTTGTTCTTGAAATTATCCTACTCTTTTCTCCTGGAAATTACCAAGTCCCAGAAGATTTCTGGGGTCTGGGACCCAAAGAAATCATCCATTCTCTGTAAAGAAGGGATGATTGGTATGCATTTATGCTGGGTTATTAAAATAATTATGCCTCTGTGAAAAGCAGGGACATCCTTCTACAATACCCTCTGGAAGATACTAAAATATTCAAGCTTCAAATTTCCCTAAACTATGACACTCAGCATACAAGAAACCTAGACACTAAAAGAGAAAAAATGGCTCAAAGCCCTTTGAAGTCTGGGGTAAAAAATATGGTCAGTAGTCCCAAGAGAAACCAGGTATGTTCTTGATTCTTTCCTAACTTAGCCATGATTTAAAGATTTGCATTATTGCAAGACTATAAAATTTCACAAAACAAGAATTCTGGCAGGCTCCCTATTCTCACCCCTTCATTACATGACCAGTAGTTACTTATTTGATGTGCTAGGAGACATGATTTTCCAGGAATAACATCCTGAAATGAACATTCACTACAACTGATGTTTACCCACAAATGTTCATAGCAGACAGTGAGACCTGAATCCTGCTTAAACATCCACCAGTAAGTCAATACAACTTGCAAACTCAGTTGTTGTTTTTTGATCTAAAGAGTGAGCTCCTTTTGAACAGTGATAATAAAAAATTATAGGAACATGAAAAACTACAAATGCATACATTTTATACTAACTCAAGACATTAGAACATGTTAATAATTTCACAAGACTTTTTTGAAATAACATCTGCAGCCTTGGATTTTAAAGTCTACCAGCTGGTTCTACCCAACAGAAGGCCTCCTCACTCTCCTTCAAATCTACTGTAATACATTATTACTGTCATAGGGTAACATAACTTAGTTCAGCTTTTTTCATTGCTTTATAATAAAGGATGTTGGAATAGACATGGGACGACATTATGGAGGGTATTTTGGCAATATTTTCGGGCATTTTTGCCATCACAGTTACAGTTGCCATTGACACACACTACACGAACCAGTGCTGGTAAATGCCCTGCAGAGCATGGGGACGTGCCAGGCAGGGAAGGTTGGCTTCGCATCCTGCACAACTTACAAATGACCAACCAGATTTTCATGGAGGTAAATAAAGCAATTTGTGTATCTGAGCTTAGGATCCAACTCTTTTTGATATATAACACAATTTATTTTTTTGCATAGTAATAGTGCACATGGAATATTTTAGCCTGCACCTTACTTTTAATCATAGGAAGAGAATATTTTGGTTTTGCTCAAACTTTTTCAAAGACTTTTTGACAATGACTTTTTCATTGTCAAAAATCATATTCCTAAAGGAAAGCACCACGCGGTGTTTGAGCCAATGTCTCACACTTGAATCATTTGCATTGGTAGCTGATGCTTGCAAATATTTTACAGTGAAGATTCGAGATGCCACTAATATCAGCTGAGGTATGTGGAATGCAAAGGTCTACACCATTTTATTAATAATTTTTATTTTATTGTGATTCTGTGGCAGAAATTGTTACTTATTGTGTATGTCATGAACATTACAACTAAAAATTTCTTGAAATGGCCTCATGTTCTACAATCTAATGTTCTTTGCCATCTTACAGTCCTCAGAGTTCTGCCACAGACCTTCTCCACTGTCCCTTGAATTGCTACTTCTTTTTTCAATAGATCTCTAGTTTCCTGATGACTATCAGAACATGTGGTCTCTGTGGCTGTTTTGGATATTCAAGACAGAGAGTAAATCTCAATGTGTGGTCTCAAGATAGAATTTCTTTAATGAAATATTCTGTCTCATCACCAACCCATGCCACACAGGGAAGTATCTGGACACTCTTATAAATAAGGGTCCAGCTCTTTGCAAAAATATCGTGCTTCCTCATTTTCTCACTTCAACAATCTGTAATTTGTCTTGACATGTTATCCTTGCTGCAGTTAAGATTATGTCCCTTTTTCTCTTATCATATATAGACAGGTCTAGTCTCTCATTACTAATCCCAGCACCAGTTTTCATTCTATGTCCACTGAACCTCTGCTCTTTCATTTTCCTCTACTTTCTGTTTGGCATGGCTTTTAATTTTACCTCTTCTAAATTCTGAGTCATTTCAAGTAAGCACCAACACCTGACTACTTCATTTTGTTTTCTTGTGTAGTCATGCTCAAGCCTTACATATTAAAATTCACACTGCTTATTATACTTTTTCTTTTTCTAATTATAGTGAGAACATTATATTTACATTTAATATAATTTAGTTTTTAAACTATGTGTGCATGTAGGTTATGGAATTAATTTGACTTCAGAAAAGGTAATATTTATTATGTAAAGAGGGCTTTGGGTCTACAGGGAATGAAATGTCTGCAACCCCCACCCTCAGACACTTTGCCCCTCCTCTCTGTCCTGTGATCCAATCTGTTCTTCAAGGCTCCTTTAAGTGGTTTTGAAATGAGGGCTTTGAGTGAAACCTAATCAACAAAACAAACAAATGAGCAAAACAGAACCAGAGACTTGAACATAAAGAACAAACTGACAGTGAACAGAGGAGAGGGGTGAGGGAGGTAACATGGGTTGAGGGGAAGAGGAAGGGGCGCGCAAAGGAACATGAATAGAGGACTCAGGTGCATGGACAATGGGGAGGGATTGACTGTGGGAGTATGGGAGGAGGGGGCAGCGGTGAGCAATGGGGAGAAGATGGGACAACAGAAACTGAACAACAATAAAAATATTAATTTAACTATTAAAAAATTAGGGCTTTGAAACTGCTCCTGCCTATAAACTGAAATCCTATGGCTCTATTTTCTGTAAATAATTGGAATTTCATCTCATACAGCCTTCAACTACCACTGCTGATCTTAGGATGTGTATGTGTGTGCATCATTGCCTGCTCAACTGGATGTACACTTCTCGAAGGCAAAATTATTTGCCATGTCCTACGCTATACTTTGTACAAAGTTAGAAAGCTCTCAGTAAATTCTGGTTCAGTGAATAAGGTAACATCCAAATTTTATGTGGTAGCATAGTTCTTGCCACATCCCTGTTTTATAACACTTGTCAGATCAAACTTTAATAAGTTCTTTAATATGTCTGTCTCACAAACTGTTAGCTCCATGAGGAAGGGGACCATGATTATTCACCTTTGTGATCTCAGCATCAGAGTACACTGACTAGTTCAAAGAAGTCATCCAGTGAGTATTTATGAATGACCTTATAGGATGCATTAATTAAATCTATGAGGAATTTGATGTGGAAGCATTTTAATGGGAATGAACACAACAATTAAAACCATTGCAATAAAAATCCCCAGAATTTTACCTTCAAATTAACATTATAATTTGTTGTGACTTCAGTTCTAACTTTCGATTCTCGCTTCTGCCAAAATTTTCCCTATGAGAGAATTCTTGAAAGGAAACGGAAGGGAAATAGAGTAAGGAAAGAAAAGATGAAGCCCATGCTAAGGTTGAAAAGCTTTTACCTTCTTTAAAAATGGAAGGAATTATATTCTGTAGCATTTCTGTAAAACTAAACTTTATGTACTTGGAAATAATCCTTAATCTCTAAACCAGTTTACTCTAATTCCCTTTACCACGTAGGCATTACCAAAGAATAAGCATGCTCTATGTTTTAAATGATATCTAATGCATTATTTTATTTTAATAATAAAAGAATTGGTACTACTCGTAGAAACTTTGAAACGATACATTCAAATTTTAAATCATCTGCAATCATAACAAAGATTATTACATTATTTCTTTGTATACATATATGTCTATGATTTTACAGCATTGGGATCATATAATGTAAACACATGTTTTTGACAATTCTAAAATTATAGTAATGCTAAAAAGAAAAAAGAACAAAAGACTTATTGGGGGGGTTCTCAAACTTTCTGGGTGGCAGGACTCCTCCAACTCTTACAAATCATTGAAGATCCAAAAAGGTATTGTGGGTTAAAACTAAAAAATTGTTTTAACATTTATTCATAGTATATTTTTAAATAACAATAATAAACCAATTGCAGGTTAACATGAATAAAATATTTGTATAAAAATAACTATATTTTCCACAAAAATTTTAGTAAGAATAGCAACACTTTTACATATCCGTAAATCTCTTTAATGTCTTACTGAATAAAAGATAGCTGTTTTGTCCTGTCTAATTCTACATTCACTCTGTTATATCATATATCACGTAGCTTTTGGAAAACACCACCATGCACTTATGGGAGAAGAGAATGTGAATAGAAAAGGACAAGGTATCTTAGTACTATTATTTTTTTAGAGTGTTCAACTCAGGACTCCAAAAGGATCTGGAGAATGCCAGGCCCCCAAACTGCACTCTTAGAACCATGTGCCTGTAGATCGGATGTGGGAGAGGAAATGTTAATGGGCCTCTCCTTCAAGGACAGA
The DNA here is from genome assembly GCF_014824575.4 of Sturnira hondurensis. Taxonomy (NCBI): domain Eukaryota; kingdom Metazoa; phylum Chordata; class Mammalia; order Chiroptera; family Phyllostomidae; genus Sturnira; species Sturnira hondurensis. The sequence goes on along the minus strand of NW_028087215.1, from coordinate 2,488,759 downwards.
TTCTGCTCCATACACTCCAGGGGCACCACACTGGTCATGCCATTCTGGCAGACCTTAGAATGCCAGTCTTGGCTTGGTCACCTCACACAGTTGGGGGACAATAATTTCCACATGGATCATTGTACCTTTGGCCCCATGACCACAGTGGTCCTTAAATGACCAGAGTCTTGGCTAGGCAAGGGCTTGTGACTGGAAGTATTAAGGAGAGCCATATATTATTTTTACAAGAAAAAATAAAATGAAATATTTTCACTTAAAAAATTAACAATTCTTTAGCTAAAATATTGTTAATTTTTAGCTAAAAATAAAAAATAAATAGTATCTTTAGAAAAAGATGAGTCACGGACACCAGTAGTGTCTAGCCGAACCTTGCTTACTGAAGTCGCTCTTTCCAGTGAATCTTCAAATTTCGAAACCATTTCTGAGGCCATTATGGTGTGAGCAAGATGCAGGAGCTAGTAGCTAAGAAACTCTGTTCCAGGCCCGGTGGTGGGTCCCACCCTATCATGAACAACATGTGTCAGAATAACTTAGTCCACTTAACACCTGGGTTCACAAAGAATTGTGTGATTATGATTTAGCTTTTGATGTAGGTCCTTCTATGGGAAGATACTGGAGTCTGACCAGAGAGAAAGTTCTCCTGCTTCTTATAAATTAATTAAATAGCAGTCCAATTTTACCTTTTTTTAATACTCCCATGTGTCACAAAGCTTATAATTGAATAGGCCAAGAAAGCTACCCAACTGTCATAACCCCTTCTGGAAGCTTCAGAATGCCTGCTAGGCCCACATCCCCTTCTAATCATCTCATACCTTTACCCTCTGCCTCCCTGGGCATAAATGACTAAGAATGCATACTTGTTCTGGCCAATAGTGTGTGGAGTGCCCTGACTCAAAAGATCTGCCCAATACAGACCATATGGAACCACGATTAGTTGAATCAGTCAGGTCCTGTCTCTGGGGAAATTTAAACTGGAAATTTAGGAAGAAGCAGTTAGTAACAGCTGGTTCATTCACAGTGCCACAGGGAACAGTTGTGCCTCTGCTGGGAATTGCCTGCCTGGTTTGAGGAATTGTAACTGCCTCCCATGGCTAAGTGAGCAACCTCCAGAATGCAGGCCACAGGAGACGAAGCTTGGCTCTGGCAGCAAGCGCCGCTTCTGCTTCTTCCCCTGCCCCCAAAGTTTGGTCGATGTCCATGGCCAGTACAACCCCTCAGAGAGGGGCAACCTAGGCCAGACATGATCACCTGGGAGGCCATCATGGAAGGACTTGGGGTGGGGGGGGCTGCGACAAAGAGGGACAGAGCCCAAGTTCCCATTTCCATCTGGGAGAAGCACCTCCTGGCTCTAATCCACTTAAGCCTAAAAACCTATGATGGGGAAGGCAGTGCAGCCCTGTGCTGGAAAGGGCCAGTATCCGGGGTAAGTCAGGCATAAGAAAGAATGTAAAAATCCTGTGAAACCTGCTTTGTTTAGAATGCTCTCATTTAAATGATAAGGATCCAAGCAAGAAGTTTGTTCCTCAAAGTTTTATGGCTCATTAGCTACCTGACCCTGACTGAGAATAAGCCCTCCTGGTTCTGTAAATGCTATCTATTGCTTGATCCTTACTTGTGTTCTTGTGCAAATAAACCCAACAAAAGCCCCTTGAGGAAGGGGCTCTTGGCCCTTCCCCTTTGAGGGATGGGCCACCTCTCCTCCCCAAGCAGATCTTGTCTTGATAGTTTCACTTTCACCCGTGGCGGACTGGGGGACTTTGGGGCCAAGTGGCCCCCACATGCCTCCATAACAGTGACTGCTTCCATAGGACAAGGCAACAGTGCCTGCTAAGTCATGAAACTGCTGGCAGGTACCAGCGTCCCAAAGGTGTCGGATGGCATCCCTTCTCCTTGAGGCCTGAAGATGCATGTGTTCCTATTTTGCTTTCGTCAGTTAAGGAGCATGTTTTGTTACTACAGCTGGTAGCAGCATAAGCCACATGACACTCTAATCTCTATAAGAGAGTGGAAACAGTTTAGTCAGTTATACTTCATGCCATGTGACAAGCACTTAAGATTTAGAGAAGGCATCAAAACCCAAAATGTTTACCCGGTCAAGGCAAGTAAGATACATGAGTGAAGCCAGCCAGGTGTAAGAAGAACAAGGAGGATGCTTGTCCTGTTATAAGCAGTACTTGCTCCCCAACTTTGGTCATAGCTACCATTCAGAAGGACTGACACCCCAGGTTTTTAAATGAGATGATATATGTCAAGTGCTTAATATATGCCCAGCATATTGTATGAACCCATTAATATTAATTATTATTGTTTTAGATCATTTACAATCATCATTAGCAGTCAACATCTATAGAAATAATCTGGAGAAATGAAACTCTTAGCAGAGCCATATTTTATAACTCCTTAAAATATATTTACCCCATAAATTTTTTTGTTCATGCTCTCTAAGACATTTTTTTTTCAGTTTTAATTGGTCTTTTAATCAAATCATGAAAACCCTAAAATTTTTGACATGCTGACTCTACTTTTTACTTTCTGTTAATGATCATTTTTTGGATGGGTTGGGTTTGGGGGTTTTTGTGTTTTTTTTGGTTTTAGGGGAAAAAATAGCCTGCCCATTTTTCTGTTTTTTCTAACCTATATTTTCCCTGAGTAATTACCCACATAGATGACTTCAGACATTGCCTATCATACAGAAATGTAGATTGAATATAACGTGATTTTCTCCAAGTTAGCTTAAACCTGTAATCAGAGACTGCCAGTTCTGACCAGCTCTTCCAAAAAAAAATCAGTAAATTTTCTTGCCTTTGAAGAATTGGGACAAATGATGAAGTGTAGCTCAGAAATGTGCAAAGAGACAGCATTTGAAAAAGCAGCATGGTAAAAAAAATACTCACATGCAGAGAATTTATATCATAATTTACAGTTCAGGCTGTAGAGTGGTAGAATCTGATTGTTTTGTTTCTTTTTAAAATATGTATATAGTGAGGGGAGCCCATAATCAAATGAAAGTAATCGAGTCAATTGTCTGGATCCTTCTATTTTATCAACTACTATGAGTTAATCTTGTGAATTAATATTACAAATTTATATACAACATATTCAAAACACATCTATGTCTTAAATAACACTGTATTAATATCACCTACCCAAATCCAGTTTCCTACTTAGGGACGGAGTGATGGAGGGTGAAAAGTATGTATGGATTTGAGAACTAGACTGACCCAAATTCAAATTCTGACGTGCCTATCAGATATGTAGCTTCACCAAGTTCCTTAATCTCTTGGAAGGAACTCTGTGTTTATTACTATAAGATGGTGACAGTAAAACTTACTTTATAATGTTGACATGAAGATTACATGAAATAACACAAAAAGGTGCCTCTCTATAATCAATCATGTAACAGATACTGAATAAGTGTTACTATCTTGCTTCCACCCCATTTTCCCCCAACAGAGTGCGGGAATCAATCAATTTCAAATATATCTCGGGAGATATAGGGAGAGGTGACCTGTGTGTCTTTAGATGCAATGCTGAAAGTGAAGGCTCTTCCCTCTTACATCTTGAGTAAGCCCATGACTGTGCCTCCCCTTCCTCGAAAGGATACCTGTCTGGAGGGACCGGATGAGTTTATTTATTTGCTGAGTCATTTGTTTAACCAACACTGTGCCCTAAATGTGTTCTAGGCACTGGAGTTACAAAAAGTAAATGACAGACCCTGTCCCCAAAGTTCACATTCCAGGCTGCGGAAGACTCATCTTTAAGTAGCATTTTTATGGAATACCAGTTCCACAGGCTAACAAATTTATTAAGAAAACCGAATATGGGGAAAACTGAGGGAAAGTTTCTGAAGTTTCTTTACTATGAAGTTTTCTGGAACTAATAATGTGCTTGAGGACATAGGATGCAATGCTTCTATTTAAGCACATAACTTTTTTTTTAAGAAGCATCTCAATGTTTATCAGAAAATACTTTGGAAAGAGCAGACCTCAAATATAACTGTGGGAAGCAGCCTCTTCTGCAAGACTTTGAAGGAGGCAGAAGGGAAGGCAGGCACTTCCCTCCCTCCCCCGCCCCCCACCCCACGCCGCTGAGCAGCCGCGTTTCAGCCCTACGTGTTGGGCTACGTGTCTACAATAGGGCAGCTCTGGGCGTGGGACTCAGGCTAGACTAGAAATCTGACTCTACGATCTACCTGCGTGGCTTCAAGCAAGTCGTGAAAGCTCCTTGGTGTTCATTTCCGTGTCTAAACAACAGGGATCATACTAGCAGCTGCCCCTGGGGCCCTTGTGAGGAATAGATGTAACCATGTATGGGAAGAGCCAGGCCCAGAGTAAAAGTGGGACCCAGTGTATAGTCCGCTCCTGCCCCCTTATTTTACTGCATTCTGGAAAGTGGAACCCGTAGGCACTACGTCCGTGCTGCTGCTTTGAAGAGCAACTACATGTGCTTGAGCACGTGTCCTTCCTCTGTTACTTTTGCTGGCAGTTTTGGACCTTTCTGCACCTCTGTGTCTCAGCCAGAACTGCTGAGACAGGATCTCATCTTGCCCGAGTAAGAGATTTGGCTGCTTTGTGGGAGAAGCTGTTCTTATATTGGTAGGTTAGTCAGTTTAGAGTCCTACATTTTTACCACGTCAACTAAATGTTACCTCGCCCTGGCTAAAAATCAGTGAAATCCTTTCAACTCCATTCCTGAGACTCTCCTGGCCAGTCAAATTTTTAACAAATGAATTTTAATAATGTTTAACCCAACACTTCACATACCCTGTGAAATGCTATGTTCCAGAGACAAAAGAAAATTTCTTACTGTACACTCATTACTGTAATCCATGTCTGTCTCTGACTAGTTGAAATTTACTTCTCGGTGAAAAAATAAATCCAAAAGAAGTGATCATGTGAGACATAAGTCTTCATATATATTACATTATATTATAATTAAATATTATTATTCCATTATATAATTTATATTGCATAGGTTGTACTATATGACCAAGAATACTCCATTCATTGGGCTTATCAGAGAATGTGCTGTTCCACACAAGTGAATTTTCAGGTAAATGAAGTTTGAAGTTAACCCACTTCCTACTCCACTCACCCCAACTAACTTGCAAAGGAGTTCCAGAAGGCAGAGAAGAAAACGGAGGGATGTGAAGAAGGGATGAGGGCTACATCACAAGTTCAGAGCCGCACAGACAGCCTGACCCTAGATGAAGAGGACTGGGGGCCACACCCCTGCCCGAGGCAGCGATGCCCCTGGAGCCTGACTGCCCCTTCCATCCCCTCTGGGTGCAGACATGGGGGACTGTGCGCTATGGTCTTTGACAGCTGGTGCAGAGCTGCAGAGGCTTGGAGAAAGAGGCTTTGAAACTAGAGGTATCTTGGATAAGAAATTTTTGTGGCTTTTTAGTCTGTAGTTATTGACCTAGAACTAAAAGATTTGGAGGCATTTGATCTCAGGAGTCTTTGGGGCTCAGTGTGACCTTTGACGGCATCTGTAGGCCTTTAGAATGCGTCGAGAAGAGTCTCAGAAGAAGGAGAACAAGAAATTCCTTGGTGGGGTTTGTTCTAGGTTCCAATTTTAAAAGAAAAGGAGTAATTGACTTGGGGTGGTGAACACACAGTACAGTGTACAGATGATGTGTCGTAGAATTGTGCACCTAAAACCTGTACAATTCTCTTAACCAGTGTTCCCCCAAATAAATTCAAGTCAATTAAGTGAATAAATAGGTATATAGATAGATAGATAGATAGATAGATAGATAGATAGATAATAAAGGAGTTAAAAGAGCCTCCACACTTTCTTCTGCCTTGTTAAGCTGGCTTGCTCTCCAGGGAGGGAAAAGTTATTGTAATTCAGCACCTGTGGCGGACCCTGGCCAGCAGAGTCCGCCGGTTGTGGCTGACAATGAGAATGAATGCAGAGGCAACAACTGTCCTGTGGAGAAAAGGGAACAGCACAACTACTCTCTCAAGGGGAGAGTGCCTATGGATGCCTGGGCCACTCTCTCAAGGGGAGAGCGCACTGACCCTTGCCTAGACAGGACTTTATTGTTTTCCTCGGGTCTTACATCAGAGAAAGATTTGTTATCTATTACATAGAATATTATTGTCTACATTTTAGGTACAATCAAGGAAATGAAAATAACATGCAGAGGGGAATGGCGATGAGCTGATTAGCTCTGTCTTTGGGAAAGTTTATGCAGGCTTTGGAAATTACCTTGAAGATAGACAATACACATTTGTTGCTTTAGACCAGGGTGATGGAGTTTTAGCAAGAGCAAGCCATAACAATCTGTATGCATTTTCTAGGCCTGATTCCCATGGGAAAACTCAGTGTGAAGGTCCGGCTACTGCCCACCACTTTGCTTCTGTAGGTTTTCCATACAGAGCTGAGTCACATTTGCCAGACCAAAACAAACCAGTCCCCTACAAGCACCAGAGCACCGTTTATCTACCAAAATACTGCTTGTGCCTGCCCTAGAAATTGGTAAGGGTAAGGAATTCCGATATGTTCCATAATTTTAGAATACAAACATCTGTTTCCTTAACTTAACAATAAAAAAATGTAACCTGATTTTAATGGCACAATGACCATTATAAACACCCATTCTCTTTAAGGCAGTGAGAAACAGATTCTATAGCAAGTGGCCCTAGGGTGTCTATTCTTTGTTTTTGTTTTGTTTTGCATGTTTATCCTAGTTCTTAAACTCAGCTATTATTTCAGGTGACAATAAGTATTTCTAAAATTGAAAACCTTGGCCTTTCCTTTTGGAAGATAAATATGGTGATAGCTAGGAAAACTGTGAGGCAAATCAGTTTCTCTTCTTTTTCTGCATGTAACTTACTAAGTTCACTATGTTTGACATCGTGATTATATCACATCCTACTAACTGGATACCTTTTTTCACTAGACCCCTTAGTATCATTCAACCTCAGCCAACTTTCTTTTCTTTTCTTTTCTTTTTTTGAAATTTTTAATTCAATTATTTATTTATTTTAAAAATGTATTTATTTAATTATTGTTCAAGTACAATTTTCTGTCTTATATTGCCAGCCCTGCCCACCCCCCCACAGTGTTCCCCACCTCCCTCCCAACTTGCTTTTCTTTCACCCTCAAGCAATCAGCTCCTTTCTTTTTTATAGATCATTCCTTCAACATAAAGCATCTTCTACCTGTAACTGTCAGTCTATATTCTTTATTTGCCGCCATCCTGAATTCAAAACTCATTTTCTGCAAGAATGGCTCCATGGTTAAGTCTATCCCGTCCTAATAACCTCCTTTTTTGACAGTCCTTTAACATGTATGCTAAATCGATAATAATTTGCCTTAATTGAATGTTTATAATACATCAGGCACTGTTCTAAGGGCCTTAGAGTAGTAGTTCATTTACTCCCATGTTTAGTCCTTTGTAATCTTTTACAGAAGAAGAAACTAAGGCTCAGAAAAGTGACATAACTTGTCCAAGACTCACAGCTAGAGAATCATGAATCTGTATCCCAACCTGACCAGTCAGACCCCGGAGCCCACATTCTTGGCAACCAAGCAATGTGTACCCTATCTTCCTTTACATGGTAAGATATTGCATAATAAGACTCATGTCAGTTCATGTATCAATGCCATGCATAGTTTCTTCAACTGGACTACACATTTTGAGAAAAAGAAGCCTGAGTATCCCTCTTCCCATCATTAAATCTAATATGATAATAGTCTGTTCATAACAAGCCTTTAATAAGTGCTCTTTAACAAACTCAGCATTTAAGTGACTAGCATAAGACGTGTTTCCTGACTTGTTTTCCAACTATCTACACAAGAGGCTTCCTCTGGGCAAGGCAGAAAACCAAATACTGTTTCTACTGTAAAATGTACTCTGAGGTCAGTGTGTGGGAGCACTGCATAAAAAGCTGAAATCATCCTGTATTGTCCTATGGTCGATTCATTCTTCCAAAAGTCCTTCTGAAGTGGGCATAAATGGGCATCAACTGGCAGATGATAACAACCCTGAGAAAAAGCAAATGAATCACCAAGTATTGTGTCCATTACACATATTTTGCCACAAACTCTTGTGTGTAAAGGATCAAAGCCAAATTTGTTTACTGTCAGAATTGCCAGGTATGTGTCTTTAGATCCCTGCTACGCAAAGAAAGATATGAGGGGTGGAAAATGAGCTCAGCCTGACTCCAATAAAATGTGTGAAGCATTCAATGTAAGAAATTACCGTGAAATAGAAAACCTTTACATGGAAGCCACTTTAACATATATTTTAATGTCTCAAAAAATTATATCAAACATGGCAAGAGATTAATTTGTGTGTTATATAAAATGTTTTATAATATATTCAGTCAGTGAAAAACAAATACCATATGATCTCACTTACATGTGGAATCTAATGAACAAAATAAACTGATGAACAAAATGGAAACAGGGACATGGACACATGGAACAGACTGACAGCTGTGAGAGGGGAGGGCCTGGATGAGGGGACCAGATGAAAGAAGGTGACAGGATTAGCCAAAGAACATTTATGTATGACCCACAGACGTCGACAACACTGTGCTGATGGCCTAAGGGAAGGGCGGAGGTCAAGGGCTGGGTGGAGGTAGACAAAGTGAAAAAAAATAGGGACATCTGTAACAATGTAAACAATAAAAATAAAGTTAAATACATATGTATATTTAACTGTATTAACTATATATATTAACTTTATTAACTATGTGTGTTGAACATATTATATATGCATGCTTGATAATGTATAGAACACACATACATGTTGATATCAATTTCCTTGTGGCTAACAAGCAAAACATGATAACTTCACAAAAGAGGGAATACAGTTAGTAAATAAATATGTGAAAAAAAATTTAACCTTGATAATGAACAAAGAAATATCAATGAAAACACTAATGAAATATTGCATTTTATCTATTAAGTCACCTTTATCAATTGGCCTTCCTCTGATGTGACCATACTCTGCCCTGAGTCCCTTGCACTAAGACTTAATGCATGACACTCCAAGAGATTCTTTCTCTGGAACACTAAATACTTACCAATACACTCAGTCACTAGCTATTGACTAAGCATCTTGTCAAATCTCATTCCTCCATCAATGATCAGCATGAATCTATTTTCTTAACAACCGACCTGCAAAATTCATCCAACATCAACACTTTTATAATATTCTTGCATAGTGAAGTTTCCCAGCTTCGCCTCTACTGCCGTTTGGGGCTGGATAAAGTTTCTGGTGAGCAGGGGCCTCTTCTGTGCATTTTATGGTATTTAACAGTATCTCTTGCCTCTACTTACTAGATGCCTATAGCAAATTCTTCCTCCCTCTTACCCTCTCACCAGCAAACCTGACAACCAAAATTTTACCATTTCCCATTCTTAAATGTTCCCTGCAAAAATCATCCCTGACTGGTGGGTACTAGGTTTACTACATGAACACTTTGTAAGTTATACAAATGTCTAATCACTATGTTGTACATCTTCAACTAATATAATATTGTATGTCAACTGTAATTAAAAAATTTTTAATGAATCATCCCTGACTGAGAATCACTGTTCTGTAGCATTCTTTTTTTAGTAGGTGATCCATGTGGAATTATGCCCTCTGATATTAATGAGCTTTTTAATTATTGTTGATTTATTGTATGCTTCATTAACTATTTTCTTTATCTTTCTTCTTTGAGTAAATATCTGAAAAATCCCTTACAAACATGTATATTGTGTTATATCCCGTGGTGGTTAACTCTACCTCTTCTGTCATTGAGTGACTGATTCATTTTGGCGCAGTGCATAACAGCAAGGACTCTGGAGCCAGATGTCTGCATCTAAATTCTGGTTCCACTACTTACTGGTACTTTAGGCAATTCACTTCACTTCTCCATAGTTCTGTTTTCTCATGTATCAAAAGGGAAAATATTATTTTCTTCATAAAATATTTGTGAGAATTTTAAAAATGCATGTATGTAAAACACTAAAACACTGCCTTTCCACAATAAAAACTATCCAAATATTACCTATTACATTGAGCATAGAACAGTAAAAGATGCAACTTAGTAAAATGGGTGATTTCCACCCCACAGGAATGTTGTCCATGGTTGAAAGAACATGAAAATCATATCCAAAAAAATGAGAAGGTCACATGCAAAATAAAATGTTAAAGGTATGTAACAAGCTAGTTATCACAATATAAAGCAGGAATGATTTTCAAATGACTGACAAATATTTGAAAATCAGAGGAATGGAATGGTGGAGGAAGAGGTCACAGAGAGATGAAATTTGAGTAGAATATGAAAGGAGGTTGTGAAGAGACGAGAAAAGAGTCTAAGCAGAGAGAAAGTTTCAACCAGAACCCCAAGAAGAGGAAAACCATGACACATCCTGGGGAGCCTCCACCAGTCTGGCTGGAACAGAAGGTTGAAAAGGACATACTGAGCCCTGGCTGGTGTGGCTCAGTGGATTGACTGCAGGCCTGAGAACCAAAGGTTTGCTGGTTCAATTCCCAATCAGAGCATATGATTGGGTTGTCTGCCAGGTTCCCAGTAGGGGGTGCACAAGAGGCCATCACACACTGATGGTTTTCTCCCTCTCTCCCTCCCTTCCCCTCTGTCTAAAAATAAATACATAATTTTTTTAAAAAGGACATATCAAAACAAAACAGAACTCAAAGTCCACGCTTTGTCATGTAGAATTGACATACCCATGAGCAATCAAAATTACTCGTATACATTTTAGTTAGCTGTCATAGTTGCCATTGGTGGCTGGAATAACTATGGTCAAGGCCCACAATCCAATATGAAGCAGGTTTTTAGCAGACATATTTCTTTATTTCAACAAGAATAATAAAAATTAACTCATGATCACTAAACATTGTCTTCTTACCAGATAGTGTACGAAGCACTTTATATTTATTGTATTTAAATTAAATTAATGCTTTCTCGTGGCAGACCACATACCACAGGTGAAAATACTATACATATTGTAGCTGAATAGTTCACCCAATGTCCCATGATCAATGGCACAGAGGGGACTGAAACAGCTGTGCTGTCAGCTACTATATATGTAGGAGACCATTATGCATTACATGGGCCTAGAGGACCCACGCCCACAGATAGGGGAATCAGGCCTGCATTGTACCTAGACTGCTATGAGACTTGCTTTTGCTAAAACTCCCTCACCCTGAACTGAGGCAGAAAACATTTACTGCAGAGTAATGTCCTAAAATCCATGCTAAACCCTCCAAGGATGAATGTAACCAGTTCAACCACTTTTTCCTTTTCATTTGCAAATATCTTTCTTCTATGATGTGATTAGCAGCATTGGCTCCTTTGTTTTTTGTAAAAGGAAACCCCCTAAAGCTATTCCATGCATAGTAAATGAGGATGATCATGCAATGTGCCCAGAAACACAATAAAGGCCTGTCACAGCAAGGGCCACAGTGTTTTCCTTGAGAGGAAACCCATGTCATTCCTTTTCCTCCACAGGACTCAGTAGTATGTGTGAATTTCTGTGTCTCATCCACGATGTGGCAGACCCCATGAGCCAGGGTCTGCATCAATATGAAATCTTCCACAGGATCTTCTTTAAAACTTTTTCTGTGGCATGTGTCCCCTCATGTGTCTTAGATCTTCTGTCAGAGTTTTTTTCTTTTTTGCTGTACTTTGGACACAGCATTTTGTTTTGAATTGATGCTCTGGTTGTTTTTGTCAGTTATAGTAACTTCCTTAACACCTACAATCACTATTAGAAATGTATTCATGCCCTGGCTGGTGTGGCTCAGTGGACTGAGTGCCAATCTGCAAACCAGAAGGTTATGGGTTAGATTCCCAGTCTAGGGCACATGCCTGGGTTGCAGGCCAGGTCCTCCAGTGGGGAGAGCTCAGAAGGCAACCACACATTGATGTTTCTCTCCTTTTCTTTCTCCCTCCCTTCCCCCCTCTCTAAAACTAAATAAATACATTTTTTAAAAAAGAAATGCATTCATATACTCATACTAATTTCCAAATTTTTTGTAATTAAAACATTTTTATAAGGTGTAATAGGATTATATTTACTAACTCTCCTAGTAGCATAAAACCTAACTAAATAAAAAATGTTGTCGACTAGATGCAAAATGAAACCAACTTCAGTTGATTACAACACTCATTAGTACTATATCATCACACCATGTCTCACATTAAATGGGAGACAAGATTGGGAAAGTGAATTAAAATGTTGATTTGATGGTCTAGTTACAAGGGGTGAGTTTTACACGAGAGTCTTAGGGATCCTTAAAAAGTTTTGGAGTAGGGCAGTGAAATGCTGAAACCAATATTTTAAGATGATGAACTTGGCATGGGTATGCAGNCTAACTAAATAAAAAATGTTGTCGACTAGATGCAAAATGAAACCAACTTCAGTTGATTACAACACTCATTAGTACTATATGATCACACCATGTCTCACATTAAATGGGAGACAAGATTGGGAAAGTGAATTAAAATGTTGATTTGATGGTCTAGTTACAAGGGGTGAGTTTTACATGAGAGTCTTAGGGATCCTTAAAAAGTTTTGGAGTAGGGCAGTGAAATGCTGAAACCAATATTTTAAGATGATGAACTTGGCATGGGTATGCAGGAAATTGTAGGAGAAAGAAACTACAGGTAAATATCTGACAGGTGATGCTCCAGGACTGAGTGTAAGAGACATTTAAAAAGGTGAAAGCCACCTTATTTATGGATATGGTATATTTGGCTTAAGAGCAAGAGAGAACATTTGGCTCTACCAAATCATCGCCGTTAGGATGTCATGATCATGCTCATAAGCCAAAAAAGATAGGCACAAACTTTGTTTCCCTCTTCAGCAGTCATTAGGAAGCGTAAACCCATGCTTTTAGCGTCAACTTCCATGCACAGGAAATGTCTTCCAGTGGGTCCCTGCCCTACCCTCCTTGGAACTTTTGACCTAATTGCCAGTACTCCTTTTCCTGCAGCACACAAACACACACAAGTGTATCTTTGTGGCCCCGTGTTTCATGTACTTTCTCCCACAAAAAAGACAATCATCCCACTCATTCAGCACCCACTGTGGGGCAGCTGCTCCATCTCCGTCATCTCACCAAATCCCCCAGACAGTCCTAAATGTGTGCTAAATGACTGTCCTTCGATTACAGAAGAAGAAACTGGGGCTTAGAGAAATTAAGGGACTTGACTGAGCAACAACGATGGAACAAAGATAGAGAGGGAGAGAGAAAGAGAAAGAGAGAAGCCAAAAATTGTATACTTTTCACTTCAACAACATTTTGGTGTTTACAAAGCATTTTTTTGCATCCTAAAAATAATTATTTTATCAATGAGAAATAGAGGTTTTTTTCTTTTTTAAAAATGTATTTAATTATTTTTCAAGTACAGTTTTCTATTTATTACTCCCATCCCATCCCACCTCCCCTTGCTCCCCCCTCTCCCCCCATTTCCACCCTTCTTAGTTGTTGTCCATGTATCCTTTATATTTGTTCCTCTAAGAAATAGAGGTTTTTTTCAGGGACAGCTTCTTGGATAACATTATTTGAAGCTTTTAGGCCAACACCTAGGTATGAAGACATACTTCTTCCATAATACCAGCTTCCTGCAAGCCCCCTGTAATTGGTAAGATCCCTACTTCCCTAAGGAGTGTACTGACTCATCCCTTTTTAGGAAACTACTCTTAAATATTTACCTCTCTCACTTCTAAAATCACACCTTTGGAAAGACAAGGAGGGTCACAGAAATAACAAAAGCAGCTAAAGTTCAATCCACATCCAAGACACTTTTATCTGCTCGTGGAGAAAAACCCCATCCATGTTAAAGTTAGCCTTTTAAGCAACACAAATGCCTGGAAATGGGTCCATCTAAAGAGTGAACTGAGAGTATGCCCACTGACTTGATTGGTTCCTGGAGAATGTCTGACTTACGCCCTTCTTCCCCTGCAAAGAACATGCACCAAAGTGTTTACCTGGAGTGATTCTTTCAGAGGGTCCAACTGAAATTTCTTACTAAAGTTTGGTTGTCTCTAGTGTAATATCCAAGAAATTCTGGGAGGGTGGGAAATCGTAACATGATTCAGCTAATATTTTCATCCTCTTGTTCAAGCCCCAGAAGTTATTTTAGTGTTTTCTTCTAGGCTGTGTGTTTGTTGAGGGAAGAGGGAGTTACTCTCACCACAACAAACGTGAGTGGGGAAACCTTGAGAAGGTTGGCACTAGGTTACTGGCTTTATCTGCAGAATAAAACCTGCACAAAACAGATAATGGTTTATTTTGCACCTATTTCACATGTATTTCCCCCCAGCTCACTGAAATGATTGTCTTCAAAGTTCATGTCCATTATTCCTTCACTGCCTTCCCTGCAATCAAGTTCTCTGAATAAATACAGGGGGTGAGTTGCAATTAAAAATAATGAGACTGCACTGGGTCAATGTCCTTGCATGCAGTAAAAAGGTGTGGGCTAATTGCAGGACCAGGACTTGGGTGTTTTTTTCCCCCATTTTGCTTCACTTTGATTGGTGGGTTGGCACTTTAAATAAAGATTTCAGGTGTACCCTGAATGAGAGATACAGATCGAGCCCCAGGCACACACAATCCAGGAAAAAAAAATTAATCTTCTTTTCTTAGTCCTATCTGGGTTGGCATCACCAGGCCCTGAGAGCACAGTGCAGGCCATCATTGAAGGTAAAACGTGATTTTATGATTTCAATGTGCTTCCTGTAAGTTCTTTCTTCCTATCTCCAGGTAGCTTTTGTACAGAGGCTCTCTCTTAACCAGAAGTTGAATAATATCTTATTGTAAACCATTAGTAAGTTGTAGAGAAGATGTATCTGATACCCTTCCAGTTAAAGGGGGAAAGAAAGTTATCAACTAACTTTTTTTACTATTTGTGTTGATTAGTGACAGTGTTTAATTTATAAAACTATTAGAAGATGATCAAATCTCTTGGCTACACAGATGTTTGTTCATGTAAGGGTAAAGAGCCTTTTGAACTTGTAAAATAATTTTTAAAGAAACAACATTTTAGAACAAGAAAAACTCAATTTTGAGAAATATTTTCCACTAACATTATAGGAAACTAAAGTATTAATTCTTAGTTTGAAAACATAAGTTTGGATTATGGAGGTAACCTAAACACAGAATGTGCTTAGGTTTACTCAATCTGCAAATAAAGGTTTGTTATGAAATTATTGTTGTCTGTATTACATTTCCAGTGCATTTCAAAACTTACTCTGGAAGGAAACAAAATATAACCTCCTGTGAATGATACTAATAGACCAAACTTTCCCATAGTAAAGGGATTCTTCAATTCCTGTTTTATTTTATGGAATGAAGCAGAGCAGTTAAAGAATATGCATAAAGGTTGTTCCTACATATCTATTTACATTGTAGCTTTGCAAAAATGTACTTGCCAATTTTTTATTGCTTGTCAATTCTTTCCAAAAACTAGTAAATACAAGTCAGTTGTTCAGCAGTGGTTAGTTTTTTGTTTTCGCTTCTGTTTTTGTTTTGAACCTGGTGGTTTTGGAAGATCAGAGACTCAACTCACTTGAAGTGTTGTCTTTTAACCCTTCTGAAATAAAAATTTATCTGATTTAGTTCTCCAAACTAACTGTTTCAGATCCCACTGTTCAAGATGAAGAACCTGATACTGATCTTGTACCTCCTGGAAATGAGTTCTGCAGTGCCGGTAAGTCAGAGTCTTCTCTAGTGTGTCCTAAAGAGGCGTTGTTGGACACCAAACAGTGCTGATGGATATGGGCTGAGAGTCCACGTAGGACACTTTGGAATTAATCCAGTGCCATAATTCCTACTGAGCCAAAAGTCAGAGCTGCCCAGACATCAGCTTTACCCTCCAAAAGCAATGTCACATATAATTTTTTCTATTCAGACAGAGATTTAAAATATTCCAAAGACAATTTCTAAGTCTTCTTCCATTCACCAAAGGTGTTGAAGGAATTTTAAAAAGGGAGGGGGAGAGATTTATGGGCACAGACAGCATTATGGTGATTGCCACCGGGAAGGGGGATGGGGGTAGTAGGAGAGGGTATGGGGGAATAAATGGTGAAGAAGACATGACTTTGAGTGGTAAATACATGATAAAAGATGCAGATGATGTATTATAGAATTGTATACTTGGAACCTATGTAACTTCATTAACTAGTGTCATCCCAATAAATTCAATAAAAATCAATTTTGAAAAAGAGAGAGAATTATGCACAATGCTATGGCAGAATTTTCTTATCAACTACTTGCTACTATTATGAAATTAAACTGGAGAGAGAAAATGTCTACAAGAAAGTGAAGTACATTTTCTTCATTTTTAAAAAAGCAATATTAGCCAAATTCCATTTGAAGCTAGTAATTAACCAACAAATTTGTTTTATAAGAAAGATATTGTGTGGTAGAAAGCTGAAGTTTCTTACGTCAAAATTTGCCATGGCAATGGGGCTAATTACATGTTACAGTCACGTACCTGGCCCACTCTATCAAATATTGAGGTAATATAAGAATACAATTCTTCTGGGCACTGAACTACTGCAACAGGCATGTGATTCTGTTTTCATGAGGACTTTATTCAACTGCTATCTGCTTTTGGCAAATGTTGACCAAGCACCTGCCACGTATCCAGCGATGTGCTGGACATTGAGGCCACGAAGGCAAATGTGGCCTGGTGTCTTGTCTGGGGAGCTCAAAATCCGCCTCAAATGCACTTCAAAATATTTCAGTGCCTTGAGAAAGAAGGTTAGTTATTTGGGTTTCTTAAAGTCAACCATTTTGGGGAAAAAAAGGATGAAAATTGATTACAAGGATGAATACCCCAATTCAACAAATAAATCATTTCCCTTCTATTGCTCAACATGTACTTTAAATGAAAGAAAAATTGAAGCTGCCGTTCTAGCTTACCTTCCGCTGAAACCAACAGTGAGGTCAGCCTCCATCATCATAACACCTTGACACTATTGGGGCCTATGCTACTCCACACCGATAACAGATCCACTCTGGGGAACGAGGCGATTGCTTAGGGTTGCCAGCTGACTGCCTGCTGAATCAGATGTTCTTCTCCTTCAATTACCACATGGGAAGTGTATCCCCTGTCTATTTACATTAACGTAAATACAGTTCTTTAACCTGTGACGTGGAGCAGTTGGAAAGCAAAGCACACTTTGTACTGACTATAGTTGAATATGCTGTCCAAGATACTTTATTTATGTCCTGGCCAACACGAGGAAAGAGGCTCTGCTCCCACAGTCCCCGCAAGTTCTGAACAATCTGCACTCTGCTCAACACACACCCACATCACTCTTCCTGTCTACACAGCTAACCTTTTCCTCTACTTGGAATATTAACTCATGTGTGTAACTCTTTTCCCTCTACTTATTTCCAAAACTAAATGATTGGGAGAAATTTGCACAAAGACTCGGAGGGTGGGATTTTACCTATATAAAAAAAAAGTAGGAGATGAAGGATAAATAACATATGTTCAAGAAAATATTCCTGATCTTCTTACTCATCAAGAAAAAATAATTTAAGTGCATTTAGGGAAGATTACATAACTATTTGTGGTGTGATGATGAAGGAAGGAAAGCATTAAAACTCCTGGACTCTAAAATAAGAATATCCAAATAACTAGAGACCCTCAAAATTTAATTTGCTCTATTTCTTACTCTTCCATTCTTCATTTTTCCACTGGCATCTGTGCGAATTAACAAGGATTAATTTAAAATGAAAAATATTTGACATTTAAAAAATCTAGTTCAAATATAGCTACATTTTTAACAGCTTAAAAGAACACATTAGAAGAACTTAGAGCTACAATGATTTTTATTTAAGAAAAATACCTGTGATATGATCCCCAAAATATAAGCCCAGATCAACTGGTTATACATAAAGTACTTTTTCACTAAAGATGATGGAGGATTTGTGGGAGCCCTTTGAATAGGAGGCAAGTTAGGTTTTGCACTGAGTTTTGCTGAACACCATGATCACATGCCCACTTCCGTAAACCAGCAGCATGTAGGTTTGTCAAACACACAAGAAAATTGACCTCAAGTTGGTCCCTTTGCTTTTCTATATGAAGACATTTAAGAATATAAAGTACTCTTACTTTCTATTGTGTGGTTTTATTTTACTTCTTATGTAACTTTCTAAACTAAAACAAAATTTTGCTTTTAGAGCAACATAGCATTAAAATGCAAGCAAATGGTAGATGATTTCTATAAGAGCAAAATTGTTCAATAGTATGGTAATTCCCCCAAATAATTTAAATTATTCTCTCTGCCAAAAATTTCAAGTTCTTTGGGTAAAAAACCAAATGATGTTCTCTCAGCTGTACTTTCTATTTGTTTTTTAAACTGTTGTTCAAGTACAGTTTCCTGCCTTTTACCCCATCCCAGCCCACCTCCCCGCCCACCTCCCTCCCATTTCCACCCCCTCAGCTGTACTGTCTACCAGTGGGTGAGGAAGTTTCTCATCAAAGAAAACACAAAATTATTCTTATTTCTACTTAGGTGTTTCCTCAGCAACCTGGGACACCAGGGGTGGCTAGCTTGAGCCTGGAGGTATGTATTATCAGAGCATTTCCATTTAATTTTTTCCATTTGTGTGTTCCTGATAGGGGAGAAACTCAGTGGGCTTTCTTCATTTTCCTCATCGGAAATCAGTGGCTGTTCTCCTGTGTAGTTCTAGAGAAGCTCATGATGTTCATGAGAGCCTTGTTTTATCATTTTTCTTTAATTTTAAATTCTCAAATGTTTTAGTCCTTAGAACACCATCTGTGTGTGAACCAAAGCAATACTAGTACTATTATTTAATACCTGATATAAATACATTAATGTAATTACTACATTAATATAATTACTCTATTAATGCAAACACATTGTTCTGGAGTCATGAATGGTTTATATTCAATTCCTTCTCTTTATACTGTATTATATTATAAAGTCCCCATGAAGAATATTCACCTTACAAAATTTAGTTATCTGTAAGAACTCCTGTAATAACACTAAATTGTACCTGCTGCATAACCTGTTGTCGTCTCCTTACATGTCTCATATCTAGGATGTACTCTGTTTAGAAAATCCCAGCAAAATGGAACTGTTGGACCATATGAATAGGATATATTGGCAGTCACAATTAGAAAAATATTTATGAAAGTATACATTTTTCACAAGACTTTATAAAGTTTATTCAGATTATAACAATCTGAGGGCAATCAGTACCTGTATTGGCTAGAAGCTTATTTCACCTGCAAGCTAATTTCACTGAGTTTACAGCTTAAACTCAATTCAAAACACCCTTAACCTATTCCCCTCGCATTAAAATTAACTTTCTGTTGAATTGCTGGTATTCTTGACAATCTATCCACATACCATTTTCCCCAATGTCTTTTAGATTGTTTATTTTGAGGACTTTTTTTGTCTGGGGAGGAGACAGAGAGTGTCTCATTTTGTTTTGTTTGTCTCTTTGTTTTTCAAACTCCTCTTTAGGTTGAATTTTAAAAGGCAAAGTAAAGTAAAGTGGGAGTAAGAGTCAGTGAAGCGACGTTCTCATGATCGCATTTATATTTCAGTTAAATGAACTATTTTTCCCATGTTTCAGTGTGATCTCAGTTAAATAATGCTTTGTCTCTTACTGAATAATGGAAAGCAACCCACTGCTTTAATGGCAATAATAGCGACAGTGGCAGAACCACGTTCAACAGTTCCACTTTTTAGGCATGATTAATGTCTACTTCGGTTGTGTTCAGTTGACCCACTCCAAACTTCGTGCTAATGATATATATTGAGAAATGAGTTGTGTCATACAGAAAAAGAGCATCTATGGTAAACGTTAAGCCACTCTTTTTTTTTTCTTTATAGACAATGAGACAATTGAGTACCTTGCAGGGATTAAACATGCTTTCTCAGGTAACCTTGTCTTCAGATATTTCTCATTGCAAGTAGGAATGGTGGTGATGGGAGTAACATTCGCAGCAGTATTGGAATTTATAAAATAAGTTTGTGAACAGGTGATATCCTAAGCAATGGATGAAAAAATGAATAGCTGAGATAACCTGAAACAGAAGAAGATTCTAGGTTGGGCTGGCAAGGGAAAATAAAAACAGTATTGAATTTTCTTTAGTAAAAAAAAATTTCTTTGAATTATCAATTTTATTATACAGCCCAAAATGTGAGTGCTTAAAAAGCTAAATCTCAAACAAATTTATGAAGGTATCACAGTGTGGCTCAGAATGGAGTGTAAGTCTGTTCGAACACAGTGTTTACTTACCCATATTAAATTAATCAGGAACACTCTTATTTTTTTTCTCTACAATTTCTCCGGATCTTCTAGAAAATAAAAACCAAATGTAAGCTGATACTGAAATTGAAGTCTATTTCTCTCTCCTTCTCTCCCCCCTGCCATGTCTTTAGTATTCAAAGTTTGGCCTTGGGAAATCACTCAATTCTTTGTGGATGCATGGTCTCCTCCCACCACACGCCTCCTTCCCATGGATAAGACCAAGGGAACATGAAACACAACAGGTAAGTTATTTGCATCAAGATGTTTAAAACATCAAGCTGTAGAATCTTCCCCTACTTAATTCTCTAAGTTGTCATATATTATCCACAGACAGGTAAAAGTAATGAGTAAAAAAATCATCCAGGTACCAAGTACATCAAAACTTGTGCTGGGTGAGAAGGGTGAAGGGATGAAGCAAAGAGAAAAAGAAAGAAAGAAAGACTCATGGGCATGGACAACACTGTGGTGATGGCCAGAGGAAAAGGGAGGGGAGGTGGTAGGCAAAGGCGTCGGGGGGATAAATGGAGACTTCACTTGGGGTGGTCAACACGCAATATGATATACAGATGATGTATTGTAGAATTATATACATGAAACCTGTATAATTTTACTACCCAATGTCACCCTAGTAAATTTAATTTTGAAAACCTTTAATTGTTTTCAGTACTTCAGAATATTTTTAATAAAATGGTCCAAATTTTCAATCCATTTGAACAGTTATTTCAAACAGGAAGATATAGACTCCAAAATATGAGACCTATGTTAAAGATATCAGCAATAACTAGATAAACTATCCTCAAAACAGAAGCAAGCTAAATTCTGGTCAATTCCCATTTTAATAAAGATTCCCCAAATAATTATTAAAAGGCACATTTAAAATGATGCCAAAGTTGGGGTGAAAACATCACAACTCTACAGTAGTCAATAAATACATTAGTTAACTTTAACCATTATTTATTAGGTTCCTAATACACCAACCAAATTGCAGGTTGGGATCCAGAGTGAAAATATTTAAGAATGGCTCCAGGGCACATGGAATATCCGATCTGACTGAGAAGTAAGAGAAACAATATATTGCAAAGTGCTAAGTTGTGAGGTATAAGTAATGAATGAGGACTAAGGAATGAGAGGCATGGGGGTTTAGAGATGGCCAATGCTTGTTGTGAGATCTATGTCCCTTTGAGGAGTTGGCGATCTCTTCAAATTAAAAATGACGGAGCCATTTACCAAAACTAATTTTAAAGACTATCAACAATGTACAGTTGTTTTACTAGAAACTGTTAAACCCAGGTGGCCCCCCCAACAGGCAGCACTGCCCACCCAACCACACTTAGTGGGGTAGTGAATTGTGTAATGTCAACTGTTTCTCCCCTTGACTGTCTCCCAAATGGGCTCTGCAGTGCAGAAATTCAGTCGGTATTTTATGTAAGTATTCTCTCTTCTTTCATTAACTCAAAAAGTATACTAAGTATCTCTCATGTGTCAGGCACTTGTTAGGAACTATGTTAAGTCCTGGGGCTATAAAGATAAATAAGACAAATCTCTCCCGGTTGACTAGGGACAAAGATTGATAACAAATCATTGTAATCCAGTGAGAAAATGGTCCAATAGGGATGCGCAGGGACAACTGTGAGAACCCAGAGGACGAATGACCCGTTCTACAAAGCAGTTCACAAAGCTTCCTATCTTCATGAGCAGACTCTTGAAATACAAAGTTCCCCAAGCTCTTTTGTTTCAGAAACTCTAGACACCCCAGTTCAGTGAGCCATCACTTCCTGACACTCCTTTCAAATTTCTCTGCAGTATGAATATTCTTTGCCTGTGCATCCCCCACCTCTCCCATCGCAGCCATCCCTACATCCTCAACTGCCAGGACAAAAGCCTTTCCTCCAGCCCACTGTTGTAACGGCCATCCAGAACACAGCCCAGAAGGGAGTACCTCAGCCTCCAGTTTACCAGGGACAGCCACCCTTGAATCAAGAAGAGGAGGCAATGATTCAACAACAGGTGGCGCCATCAGATAAGCCACCAAAGGCTGAGGTAAGTCCTTCCTCTGAGGTCTGATCAGGTCTACCCACTAACATAAAGAAAACAAATTTGCAGAGCACATTTAAATACTCAGAGCTTTAAGGTATAATGCATGAAAATGCAAATATGTTTTCAATCCGTTGACTTATCTGGGAGTAGAACATAAATATCCATCCCTGTACTTCGCCATCAGGAATAGGGAATGAATTCTGAAAGATCCAGTGTCTAAAATTTGGTTTCTTAAGTACAAAACAAGGAAAGTTTTCAGAGAAAATAGGGAAGCCCAGAGAAGTCCAGGCTTCCTATCACCTGGGTCTTTTTCACTATTGGGCGGACAGAGAAAAGTGATTGATCCCTCAACATTGCAAGGAATATTTTGCACTATTATTTCTCTACCTGCTAGTAGAGAAGGCAACCATGAAAAAATATCTTGCAATAATGTAGAGAAAAGAACCACGGACAGAAAAGGAAGGTACCATACATCTAGTATGCTATAGACATTGACATTGCCTTTATCCTTCTGACTATAGTCCTGTATAAACAGATTTCCTTATCCTTTTTAAAAAGGAGAAGACAGACTTTGAGAGGTTATAAAATTTTCCCAGTATCACACAAAAATTAAGTGGCAGCGTCAGGATTCAAACCAACTCGGTATGATCTGATTCCAAAACTCATTCTTTCTACTGTACAAGACAAAGGAAACCCAACACAGGGATGCGGCACCTCCCTGCCCATGCACTTGCGTCATGTCAGAAACAGGCCATGGTAATTTCTTCGTTTGTAGCCCCCAAGACAAGTTAAAGGAAAAATCAGGAAACTTATTTGAGATTGCTTCATCGTATTTGTAAATAAGAGTATGTTTGATTTACTTTTTCTATTTTGGTAGTTTAGTAATTTTTAAAATATTTATCTGTGATGCAGCTACCAGGAATGGATTTTGCTGGCCCACAAGACCCATCAGTAAGTACAGATCTCAATGAAACTTTCTTGGGAAAAACATCTCATTCTTCAAGAAAAGAGTAAAAAATTTAAATTCCCTGACATATTATGAGTAAGAAGTATAGTGAGTTCCTTGGTTTTCTTAAATATTAAATACTTCTTTGTCTTATGAATACTTCTGAAAATGTGTTTCATGCAACTCTTAGAAATGGCAGTAATGGAAGGTTTGCCTGTGTTGTAGCAAATATGAATTATTTATTCTGTTTTCTACCCCTTAAAGATTTTCACAATAGCCCGTCTGATATCTCAGGGACCAATTCCACAAGATAAACCATCCCCAGTAAGTGTTTTTTATAATTCGCTTAAAAGTTTTTCCCTTGGAAAATGCACTTTGTGTTGATTATTGTATTTATATTTAGCTTTTTCCAGGAATGTTTTACATGTCCTATGGTGCAAATCAATTGGTAAGTCTGTATTCTTTGAAAAGTGTCATTTTTTAATTAAATGTTATCTTAAGAGCTAAAGTTACAAAATCCAATCCTCACACAATATATTCCAAATTCTCTGAATGCCTAAGTTAGCAACTGAAATGGCAAGGAGACCCTTTTTATTTGGATAATTCTGGCCAGACACACACACACACACACACACACACACACACACTCTCACACACACGCAAGGCGTTAAAGAAAAGGTAAATTTGCTGTTTGGATTATTCAAACTGGCTACATTTATTAAATAATACCCATCTCACCCCTATACTCTGCCTCCGGACACAGCCGCAATGCTAAGATTTAAGTTTTAAGGAGAAACTACATGATCTTTAACTTTGTCTTGAGTAGCTGCAGTAGGAGTCAGCTGGTTCCTAACACAATGCAGTGTTTATTTTTGAACAGAATGCTCCTACCAGACTTGGTATCATGAGCTCAGAAGAAATGATGGTGAGTGATATCTTCAACCTTTTCTTAAAATAGCGTCCAGGGGGAACAGTCAAAGATGACTAGCTGCAAAAGGCACTGGCTATGAATGTAGCCAAATACACAGCGTGGGACTCAGATTGTTCCGCTCCAAGACCAGAACTTGATCCCGAAGCGGCACGCAAAGATTTCATCAGGTTTCGCACATACACGTTTCTGAGTGATGACCTTCCTTGAGCATAGGGTTTTGCTCTACTTCCTAACTATGAGGAGAGAAGAAATCTCTCTTGAAAAGTCATCATTGAACAGCAAATGCTTCAGACCAAGAGAGACACTCTCGGCTCATACAAAGCTCCTGGTCCTTCTCAGACCATTTAACCCCTCGAAACAAATCCAGCAGCATCACAAATCATTTGGACTCAAAACTGAGAGATCAAAAAAGAAAAAGAAAATTAACTAAGTTTAAATTTTCATTATTATGTAATTGAAAGTGCATTAAAAATACATTTAAACTACAATTATATAGTTGAAAGTACCATAAAAACTACATTAACATTGAAAGTTAATTGAAGTATATTTCTATTCTGCTATTATTATCTCTGTATTTTACAAATTTAAAATGCAAAGTCCATAGACACACAATTTGACTTTTTCTCTCAGAAAGTTCATGTTACATCTGTTAGAGCACAAAGCAAAACAAAACCATACTGAATTAACAAATTGTTAGCAACTGCAGATCTTAGCAAATTAATAATGACAGCCACATGCTATCACTGAAAGAAAATTTGCATCTCAACATTGAGTGCTTCCTGTGAGCTAAATAAGTAAGTATCCAGTTCTCAACCAGTTTACAGTCTAATCGATGGAAGAGATCAGTACTAGGGCAAGCTAGTGCCGAAATCTCGTGATAAGTCTATCAGAGCTGTAAGAGAGGGAAAGAAGAGGGCCATTCAGCCCAGCCTCGGGCTTTAAAATGTCACCTTCTGTAGAAGGTGATGCCAAAGGTAAGAGTAGAGAGACAGGAGGTGAGAGAAAACAGTATGGTATCTATACAACACCAGCACAACTGGTTTGAAATTTCAAGTAAGTGTTAATTATCATCTTATAATTTTAACTAATTTATTTATATTCTGCCTCATATTTGAAAGCCTTTGCTATAACTTACAAGAAACACACAATAAGTAAATAAGTGTAACCAAAAAACCGAAGATGTAAGTTTAAATGAATCAAGGTTGTGAGAAAATGAAAGATATGAGATATGCAAGTTAGAGATATGAGATATGAGATAATCAAGGTTGTGAGGTATGCAAGTTACAAAGCCTGGAGCAATTCCTGTGAAGCGCCCAAGATTTTGGTGTCAAAATGTGGGGCAGCAGAGAGGAGAAAAAAGAAATATGTTCAGTTCTAGAATTCAAACTGCCCAAAGGAAGAAAGTATTGCAGTTCCTCCAGAGAAATCAAGCTTTTTTTTTCAATACATATTTTTTGTAGAAGGAAAAGAAACAGTCTTACATGGGGTTTCATTCCTTTACAGGACACTAAGAAATGATATTGACACAATCCTCCAAAACGTCCCACAATAAACTCAGCAATGTATATGTTTTTGTTTTGTTTTTTTATGATGTCGTATTGCCCACTTTAGCTGCTTATTGTTTTCTTAAAATGGAATTCAAGTTACTTTTTGCCTATGGCCTTGGTTCTGCCCCACTTGTTTCTTTCCCATCCTTTCAGCCAGGGATGGCAAGAGACCTCCGTCTCCCTTTCAGAGAAGTGGGCTCCCCCACCAGGAAAGTGCAGAATTCTCTCCCTTGTATTTCAGAGCCAGCTTAGGAAGAAATGTGCTCACACAAAGCTGTCTGTCAGCCAGCTCCCTGTTCCTTGTCAGTTTTGTATGGTTTCTCTGTGAATCTGACCAGGTATGATTGAATGGTATGGAATTGTGTCATAACGGTGTCTTTGGTAAATGTTTTTTTTCCAGGGAGGCAGAGGAGGTCCCATGGCCTATGGAGCCATGTTCCCAGGATTTGGAGGCTTGAGGACCAGCCTTGGAGGGATGCCTCCACACCCAGGCATGGGCGGGGACTTTACCCTGGAATTTGACACCCCAGTGGCTGCAACCAGAGGCCCAGAGAAGGGAGAAGGAGTTGTGCAAGGCTCGCCCATGCCTCCGGAGGCCAATCCAGTCAATCCAGAAAACCCAACTCTGCTTCCAGAAGAAGCAACTCCTGGTGCCCTTGGAGGGCTTCTCGCTCTCCCGAAGGACTATGTTCCCGGCCTGACTGGAGACCCTGCAGAGCATAACAAGGGATCCCCAAGGGTTACCCCAGCAGCTGCTGACCCACTGATGACCCCTGGATTAGCTGATGTTTATGAGCCCTACAGTGTTGATATGACTACACCCTTGGGCGAAACGACCGTGGATACCACAGTGACCCCAGACACAGAGCAAACATCGATGCCAGGAAACAAGGCCCAGCAGCCCGATATGATGCAAAATGTGTGGCATTTCCAAGAGCCCTAAGAGCCTTGAGATATTAGCTACATTCTGTAGGCACAAGCTCCCTGGCTTTGTCCCAATTGCCTATCTTCTTCCCAAAACATTTATTACCCTCTGCAGCAAAGGTGTTACAAGTGCTCAGCATATATTAATAAACTCAAGTGGCAGAAGTAGTGTAGGTTCCCTTCTTGCTTTTGTTCTCTTATTTAAATAAAACCTGTTGACTCTGTGACATAGAAATACTATTAATCTTTGCATTCGAAAATCCCAGTTTCTTTGCCGTCAATCACAGCTTCTTAGCTGTCATGGGCATCACAGAATTTCTCTTACTAGTGTAATACTGTTAGATCCAGAAAATGTGACACTGCCTTGGATATTTTTCTCACAGCAAAGGCTCATTGTCTCAGAATTATAAGCTATTTCATTCAAATGTTATTAAATGGAGATGGGTGGACAATCTGACTGGTGTTACTAGGTTTGGTATGTTGGATTTTAAATTCTCATCTGTAGAGTATTTTATTTAATCTAGTAAAAACATCTAGCCTATTTTAAATAAAGAATTTTTCTCACTGAAAATATCAGGCATTATATGTTTATTATTTACATATATTTAAATGGTTAGGAAAAGCAACTCATCCCCCACCTTGGCTACTCTTTAACTCACTTTATCTTATTCATTCATTCCCTCACACAAAGATTGTTGAGCATCTATCAATGTCATGGGCACTATACTAGGCAACATGGACATAGTCCCTTCCCTCACAACTTACAAGTAGACAGACAACCACAATAACAATAAAAACAGACACTCTGGGCTGAGCTGAAGTCCACTGTATATATTATCTCACAACAACACTGCAAAATAGATATTTGCAAACCTACCTCCCATGTGAAAGTGCTGTGAAAAGGCCGAATGCCAAGTGGGAATTAGCTCTTCCCTGTGAAATACAATGAGGGAAATGGAGCCCAGGAAATTATTATTCCCTGCCACCAAACTAGGTATGTACCAGTGAAGGCTATTGGACTAAACTAAGAGATTCCAAGGCCAGGTTTGGTGGCCCCCGAGAAGTAGCCTCCTGCTCCATTCTCCCCACTTCCTCCCAAGTTGCCCAGTCCACGTCTTAGACTCCACAGAACTGAGACTCCCTGTCATCCCCTACGAAGGTCCTGGGGTGCAGGAAAAGAGCCCCGAGGGGGCTCCTGATTGGGATATTCAGGAGCCTGAGCAGGAGCATGCAGGCATCAACTGTTGTCTCCCTTTCTCAGGCAGAGCTCTGCTCACCCCACTCAGTGGCCAGAGCCTAAAGAGACATGCAGGAGTTTAACACTCAATTTGCATCCCATAGTGTCTCTGGCAAAGGTGCGAGGGCAGGAGAATGACCTCCTCGGATGAGAGCCCACTGAGACCCATCTTAGCAATCCACACACTCTCTTAACAAACAGTATGCAAACAGGCATACAGACCTGGGTTCGAACCTTGGCATCACATCTAACCACCGATGAGTCTGTGGTACTTAATCTCTCTCCTCCTGTGTTTCCGTATTTATGGTAGAGCTACAACCCGACCTACCTCGCAAGGTCATTGTGAGACACAAATGAGATAAAGTACACAAATAAAATTGCTGAATTGTAGTAGTTTCTTTTTTTCCTGCTGATCCTTTCCACAAAGACAACCTAGCAAAATAGCTGCAGTAACAATGGAAAGATGAAATTGTTCTCTCTCCCTGATGAATTTGTGCTTTTCTACTTACACACCACACACTGCCCTTCTAATCCTTCTTGGTAATTTGGAACACGCATTTCTGGGATCATGTATGCTGCTTTTGCTGATGAATGGTGTCATATCAAGGGCTCAAAGTTGGCCTCTAAAACTGGCAGGCCAGGCATTTGACAGTATTAATAGATCGACTTTGACAAGGGGGGATACCATGTTGTTGAACCCTGAGTAACCTCTGTTCTTGCCACCATACACTTTAAACACAAACCCACAGAGCAAACCAAAGTGGCCAGGGAAAGAGACTGAATGTCACCCAAGAAGTGAGGGAGATCTTAATAATTGAGCATCTTCTCCACCAGGACTTCCCTCTACGAGGCATTTACATGAGAAATGAATATCTTCATACTGTATCCCATTCCAAGAGGTCTATGCAAATAGCCCGCCCTTTGGACCTTCTTATTACAAATACATTGGTTTTATTCTTTCAAAGTCTCTGACCAACTAACCAATCTGGTAGTGACCCTGAGTAAGTGTCAGTCTGTATCTCAGGTCATGTCTCCTAGACAATATAGACAACCAGATGTGTCATTTAAATTCTGCCCACTGAGTGGGGCTATGGCACATTAACTGTTCACTTCCAGCCGATGCCAGAATACCAAACAGAAATCCATGAGCCAGGTACACACTCTTCTCTCCCCACTACTTGATCATAGATAGGATAGCCATATAATTGATTACCTGAACTGGGACACTTTTGCTAATAAAAAGTAGTATTGTGAATGATGAATGAATGTTGAACAACAGGTATTAAACCGGTAATACCCAGACAAAACCCGGACATCTGATTATTTTAGTAATATGGAATTCCCCATGAAGCCAAACATGCAGAATAAGGGGGAAGCATCAAAGTTATAAAAAGTGAATACATTAAAGTCTGAACCACTTGTTTGTGCAATTTGCTTGAGCCTTCTAGACTGAGATCATGCCCATCATTTTAACTTAAAATGGAACGCTGCTATTTATATTCAATTTCATGGTTCAGTGGATTATTTACCACCTACTTCAAGATGGGTAACTCTATAGGATACCCACTTGACATCCCATAATCAGGCACATTGTCTCTATCAAGGTTCAGTGACAAAAACTATTATGCTTCTCACACACACACACACACACACATAAAAAACCCCTTAAGGTTCTGTGGTGTTATTCTCTCAGGGCTTTCCAGAGGTCTCATACAGCCATAGATAGTTCCAATATATTTCAGTCCCTGTGTCTCAATGCCCAAGTGACAGGGAAGTGTATACTACAGTATAAACCCCTCTCATACCCTAAGTCCTCTCAAAACTGTCAGCCTTTCGAGTTACATAGTATGTAGCATATAAGTGGGGAACCAAAAAAAACAGAAATTAGCTTCTGGAGAGCAGGCTCCTTGTAGTACATGTTTCCCCTGCTAGGAGAGTGTTCTAGGAACCCATCTGTATCCGTGTATCAGCTGGCATTGTTGTGAGAGGCTGAATTAAGCTTTGGTAAATTTTTTTAAGACTCAAGCATTTGAACATTTTATGATGGATGATTTACAGGTGCATCTGCCCACACCATGCTGACTGTTCAGCAGTTTTTGACCAAAACCAGAATGCCCCTGATGCCCCACCCTCCCTATTCACCCAATCTTGCCCAGTGTGGTGGACTGGTGTGGCGTCCTGTAGAAGAGGAAGATGATCAAGGACTTTTAGGACTGTATTATAAAAAACTGCAGGAAAGGTGACAGAGTCCTGGGGCAAGGTGGTTTAAGTGTATATTGGCCCTGATTTTTCTTGCCAATTGGAATAGAAAGAAAGTATCTGTCAGATCAATAGCCACATGCTTGGTGCCATGGGTTATACTGATGTGCTCCTAACTTACCACACCTAGAACAGCTACAGCTGCCCTCACCATCTTCCAGAGTCTGCAGTAATCCACTGCAGTTCCCCATTACCCATCTAGCTTTGGTATCAGCTAAACAGTTGAGTTACATGGGGTGTGGTAGGACAAATTCCCTGTGTTTCTCAGGTCTTCAGTGGTGCCAGTGAGCCCTGCAATTCCCCCTACAGGAATTAACATCTTGTTGGGCGTTTGGGAGGGGGTGGAAAAAAGTTCCCACCCCCACCCCCAGGAGCTTCTTCCACTTGGCCCTTTCTACCACGATACCTTTCATTTCACCATGTAGAAATCGATGTGGGGTTCTGCCAGTCAGTCATTAGGTGTATCTCGTCTCACTACACATTCTGGGACTGGGGAAATAAGCACGAGACAGATGCTTTGGACCCACTGTCACATGGATGTGGACCCAGATTCCATCTCTCATCTGACTTCTGTAAGCTTTAATTGGTAAACTATGAATGCTTTTCAGGTGAGGAACCACTATCTAGCAACTTCCAGAAAGTCCAGGTATTCCCCTCTTCCGCCCCACCCTATACAATCACCCTTGTAAATTGCTTCCCGAACCTCTAGAGAAAGCTTAAGGGGACTTCCATGGTCTATACATGTGGTCAAATTCAGTCTCGTCTCATAGGAATCTGGTCTCCCCTTGACTGAAGGGCTCTAGGTCTGGGAACTGGGTAAGAAAATGTGAATTCCACCATGGTGATTTGACTTAGGCTCAGTGAAGCTAGAATTTTTTTTGTCTTTTTAGGTCAAGTAGCACCTTGACATAAAAAGGTGCATCCTTAAGAGGATGTCCACCATTTTTTTCCCAGAAACCCATGATCTACTGTTCCTATCCGTCAAAGCACCCCAATTATCGTTTCATTATGTGGCTTATTGCATCCTCCTTGTCTCTGACATGTTGGCCACACGATCTGCCTTCTATTTCATAGCCTTGTTTCTCCCACTGAGAGTCCAAACCAACATCTACCATCTCCATATCTGTGCTCCAGAGGATAAAACCGCAGAGCTCTTCATAAAACTTAGCGAAGAAAGTGCTTTCTGGACCCTTCTGGGTGGGGAAGGGTGAGAGAGTGAATCAGGAGTGTCAAACATGATACATCCATTAAACCTGTGTGTCCCAGGGGATAGATTTTATCGAATTCTTGAAAAATCCTATTTTTACTTATATCAAGTGATGCTGGCTTTCCATTTGCCAAGATAAAAATGAGGTTCCTTTTAAAATAAATAATTTCAAAAATATTAAGTAAGTAGTACAGTACACGGGCAATACATGAATGACTATGAACATGAACAAGGTGTGGAAACAACACTGAATTAATTCAGTCTTCTCATTTATGTGTAAGGAGACTAAGGCCTGGAGGAGTACTATCTTTTTCCAAACTCTGGTTGGTATTAGAGGGTGAAAATCCAGGCCTTCGGATTTCTGTTCTGCTCTCTGCTACAGAGAACTGCCACAGTGGCCAAGCATTTATTTGAGAATCTAATGAAAGCTATAAATGATCTTTCCTTTAAAATGGAGAGAATACATTAAAGTTTGCTGACAATTTTAGTGATTACTCAGAGGGCCTAAAGTTTGATCACTCAATTACCTACCAGTGCATGGTAATGTTGAAGTTGAAGCAAATATTCAAACTGACCCAGACTCACAATATGAGGTTTTTTTTGAACTTGAAAATATTCTCTGTGGGGAAAAAATCCCAAACACATAAAAGCTTTGAGTTCCTAAGTGTGTTCCTCTTCCATCCAAAACTGCTCAGCACAAGCCCTGGCTGGGTAGTTCAGTTAGGTTGTGGGTTTGATCCCTGGTCAGGGCACATACAAGAATCAAACAATGAATGCATAAATAAGTGGAACAATAGATTGATATCTACCTCTCTCTCTCTCTCCCCACCACCACTGCCCCCCCTACCCCGCCAAAGAACAAAACAAAGTGCTCAGCACTAAAAGATTGACTTGTACAGACAACACATGACTCCAAATGATATCAACAGACAGACAGGCTATGCTGCATTTTCTAGAAAGGGAGATCAAACCTGATGTTTAGACAATTTCTTTCTTCTGTGAACATTAGAGACTAGGAGGAAAGTAAGAGTACCAACAACCACACTTCACAAAAGCCAGACATTAGAAACAAAATCCTCAGGTTTGAGAAATGATCATTATGAAGCAGTTTGTCAGAATACCTTTCGCTGATGCCTTCAGCTCTCTTCCTGCACTTTCATCTTTCCCCAGGCTTCAGCAGCTTTCTGCCAAGAGATCCACCTAACAACCAGGTTGATAATGACTTTAAAATAAGCAGTAATGAGCACAGTGAAGGAAATGACTGTGAGTTTTCCAGAGTGGATGGGGATTTACATTCCAATTTATTCACAAACTAGAAATGTCTGGGTGTTTTTTAAAGCTGTGTTTGAAAAGCTGACATGAAAAGGTCAACCCTGGAGTTGTGTGTCTAGTATATTGCGTCTAACATCATTTCAAATATGACTGTCTAGGCTACGCTACCTCCATGAGGCAAGGAAGATGGAGTCCCAAATGACAGAAGCTACAGCCTTCCTGCAGGTAGCAACCTTGGAAAAAAAGAAAGAAAAGGATCCTGATGGACACTGTCTGTCTGTCTCTCTGTCTTGGATCTCTAAGGCGTTCTTTCATATCCATTCAAAACCCAAATATGCCAATTCAGCTACTTTCAAACCAAGCTGATGAAGTATAGTTTTCCCTTATATAGCAGATTCTTTAAAATACAACATTTGTCTCCCTTTTTTATAGTTTCAGAAAGGTTAGCACTAAGCATACATTTTTGTGAAAGATGCCATGCTGCTTCTGAGGGTTACCGTGTATGCCAATCTTCTGTAAAACATGTCTCTTCAACAAAGATTCATTGGAACGCCATGCACTGGGCACCATCCCAGCCATCAGGAAGCATGAACATGAAGTCTCTGATACAATGGCGGGTAGTGACAAACACTGTGAAGAAAACTAACGCGGGGGGGGGGGAAGGAAGAGAGAGGAAGAAGGAACTATGGCTGATCAGGGGGCACTCCCTGAGGAGGTGACATTTGAATGCGATGATTTCAAAACTGAAAGGTCCTTAGAGAACAATCAGTCAAACACACACATAAAAAATTAAAATGTGGTATCGATTGCCAAGAATTAATCAAAACAAAATGTCATGTGGTAAAATGGACAGTAAATTGGAAGTCAAAGCCCCCAGTGCTGACCCTCACCATCAGTGGGAACTTGGAAAAAATCAATTTATCTCTCTAGATCTCAATTCCCTTATTCATACAATAAAAGTGTTAAATTACCAGATTTTATTTAATTCTATCAGCATTTACTGAGTTTCTACTACTTTCTAGGTGCTAGAAATTCAGTAATGGACAAAATATACAAAACTCCCTGCCTTTATTGTAGAAAAAAAAAAGAGACAAAAAATGAATTAAAAAGATGTGTTGCCCTTGCTGGTGTAGCTTAGTGTATTGAGCACAGGTCTGCAAACCAAAGGATCCGGTTCTATTCCATCAGGGCACATGCCTGGGTTGCAGGCCAGTTTCCAGCATGGGAGGCAACCATATATTGATGTTTCTCTCCCTCTCTCCTTCCCTTCCCCTCTAGAGATAAATAAATAAAATATTTTTAAAAAGAATATGTGTTAATTGATGATGAGTAAAAGAGAAAAATTAAACAGGAAAGGGGGTTGGGAAAGATCACAGGGTTACAATTTTGATTAGGCAAAGCTTCACTAAGAAGACAGCATTTGAATGAAGACCTAAAAGAAGCAAGAGAGCAAACCACGTACACTCTAGAAAAAAGCATTCCAAGCAAAAAGCACAGCTAGTGCAAAGGTCCTGAGGCAGAAGCATCCCTGATGTGACGAAAATAAAGTAACAAGGCCAGTGTGGATGGAGAAGAGGAAGGACAGAAAGTATGAAGAGGTGGACATCAGAGAGCTGGCATCGGGTCACATAGGGCCTTGTGGCCAGATAGTTACCGTCTCTGATGCAGGCCAAGATGAGGATCTATATATTTAGTATATTTCTCTGGCTACTGATTTAAAATAAACTGAAGAGAAACAAGAAGCAGAGAGACCACTAAGGTGGTACGATTGGACCACGGTAGTGCAGAATGGTCCAATTCAGGATCTACTTTGAATGCAGAACTGACAGAATTTGCTCAGAAATGGAGGAAGAAAGAATTAAGGGGGATCCCAAAGTTTTAGGTTTGTGAAACTAGAAGGACAGAGACACATTCCTGTAAAAGATCCAAGGTCTCTTATGACTCTGAGATTACATGACTTAAAGACGCTTTTTCTCTCTTTTCATAGTAGAATCTTTCATTCATTTTTAAAAAACCTGAAAATATGGAATCTCTGTTAAATCCTTTCCTCTCTTAAGGAAGCTTTATAATAAGGGAAAATCTATGACAATAACCCTTTTTAAAAACAATGAAAGAAAGTGGTCCATTTCTTTAAAAAGAAAAACCATCTATTTCAGCACTCACCTTTTGAACCTAAACGGGGCTGGGTTAGGAAAGTAACTACTTTTATTATAGATAAAGCAAGTATTGAATTGCTCGGGGGCAGAGAGCAGGGAAGACAGAAGGACCTTATCATCAGAGGAAAGATGGAACAATGCCGAGAAACAGAGGCAAGTTGCTTATGACTGACATGTCGACCTACTAACTCTGGTGGCGCTGGGCAAGCAGCGCCCCTTGCCCTGGTGTTTGCCTGGTCCTGTGAAGAACACTGTGCTGAGCAGAAAGTGGAGGCAGACCGCCTTGGTGAAGACCCACATTTCATCTGCGTAACCTCGGCTCCTGTTCGTACCTTTATCACCTGAGCCTCCATTTCCACAAGTGTTAAATATCTACTGTTCAGAGGTGTGAGGAAAAGACAACATATCTGAGGTACACACCTTTTTCCCTAGGTCACATGCTGAACAAATGGGTAGCAGCACCTTGGAATTCAAGGACACATTTGTCTAACCTCCCAAGGGTGGGCATATGACAGCCATTACCTATAAATAGCTGGGTGAATTTGCATAGTGATGGGTGGGAAAGGGAACCCATACGACACAAAAACCATAAACAGAGGGCTGCACCCCACACATTTAGGAAGAAGAGCTTGAACCGAATATGCGCGCTGCTCAATGTACATGTGTTTGTGTAGATGTTAGCATTTCTGAAAGAAGTGATTACATGATGTCTGGTAAGAAATGACGTGATAGACTCCCCAAGCTTCAACTTACTCAATTATCTAGTCTGCTCTAACTGTTTATTTAAAATTGATTCATCTTGCCCAGCATACACTACACTCCTAGCACCAAGAGAGAGCCTCTTGTTTTCAAGAGGAGCAAGAACTTTTTTTTAACTTTACATGCCATGGAACTTCAAAAAATTATAATCGTGTGTCAGTATTTGTAATTGAAGTTGCACTAACCAATTTCCTTACAGGTCACATCCCACATCATTTTTACAGGGAGACTTTCATAGAATCTTTTTCTGATACCACTGGTAAGAACAGGCAGACTGCATGTTCCAGCGACACTGGAATGAAACACTTAACTGCAGGCAGACCTAGTTCCAAATCCCCATTCTACTTCTTAGCCTTCGGCAAGTTATTTAACCCAACTAAGATTCTTTTTTTTCTCCAATGGTAAAATGTTAGTGGGGAGAATCATAGCACCTACCTTACAGGTTTTTTGTAAATAAGATGAGTCATCCAAAGCACTTGGCAACACGCCCAGCGCATAATAAATGAAGTTGTTACTGTTACATAGTTCAAGGTGCAGTTACTGCAAGAAAAATATAATGACAAGGTTTATTGTCACTACCTGATTGAATTTTTATATCTATCTCTCTTCAAAAAGTATTTTTAGACAGTGCACAGCAAGAAATAATGCTAACATTAATAAAATTGGAAGGTAGGCACAGCAGACAGGAAGTTCACAGATAGGTTCAAGGTGGAGTCAGAAGTAGAGTCACACTGAAACTCATGAGGTCCAGGCCCCTTCCACGCCCTCAGAGGGGCCCAGGCAGTGTTTCAGAGGGGCCATGAGGTTTTGTAAAACTTGCCTGCGATTATCTAAGAATGCTGTTTCTTCTCACTCCCACAGTCCCTCCATCCAGCTTCTCCTAGTGTCTGACCCACACGAAGCATTTTCCATGAGTCAGGTGCTGTTCTAAGGCACAGTTGCACATCACTCAGTGTTGCAAACCTCCAGGCCCATGTGCTCAACCACTGGGTGACATTTCCTTCTCGGGGTGAAGAGAGGATAGAAAAGAAGACAGTCTTCTTAAACTCTAAATCATTTTAAAGCCCACCTTGAGTACATCTATGAGAGTGATCACTTAGAGCTGCAAGAAATAAACACCATCTTTGAGGGAGGTCCACAGAAATCACCACCCACCGGCCGGAACATGCCCACACCACAGGGCACCGTTCGCTT
This sequence comes from Sturnira hondurensis, assembly GCF_014824575.4. Classification (NCBI taxonomy): domain Eukaryota; kingdom Metazoa; phylum Chordata; class Mammalia; order Chiroptera; family Phyllostomidae; genus Sturnira; species Sturnira hondurensis. The sequence continues at coordinate 2,452,009 of NW_028087215.1, read as the reverse complement.
TTGTAGACAGAAGCTGGACTGAAACTGGATGGGTCTGATAAGCTTTATGATTCAGTTTTCTTCTCTCTTCCAATTATGTGTAAGACATGTCTGATTGCTTGTTGGAAGGTTTTTTGTTCCTTCTCCATTTTTCTTGTTTTGTTTTGATAAAAAAGCACAATGAGGTGAAACTTCCCTCAAAACTTCTTTAGGAAGTATGTCCCTGGTCAGTGTTAAAGCAACTAGTATGAAAAATCTAATCATAGTCATCAGTGGGTAACATTTATATGTCTATCTATTTATAACATTTATTTGCACTATATGCTAAGAACTTTAAACATTATTTCATTAAATTCTCAACAAACCAATAAAGGAAACACTATTATTATCATCTACTTTACAAATGAGAAAACTTAGACATAAAGAGATGAACTCACTTGATCAAGATTTGAAAACACATAAGTCATTATATGAAGCCAAAATTGAAACCCAATTCTGAGCTCTGACTCAGAAAACTTCCTAACCTAATGTCTCGTACAGGATGGGTGGACACCTTAGCTGGGGTTTTTCATGAGAAATCACTCAAGAAATTTTTGTGGAGTAAAATGTTATTAACCATTTAGTATGTGGGAGATGAAACTATGCTCCTCTTCTTCTGGGTCAGAAGAGTTTCTCAGATTTAGAGCCTGCAGATAGGCGATATGAATGGTTCCAGAGAGAAGTCAAGGTTGTAGATTCTCAGGTGCTACTTGGTCACCAGTAATGGATCCCCGAGACACAACTTTATCTCAAGTGTCTCAAGTTCAAAAATTCTACAGTGTTGTAGTATTCTACCAAAAATAATCCACAGACCTTTAGACTGCCTTGATTACTCTGAAGTCCTTAGTAAGTCATCGTAAGGTCAAATGTGGAACCATGAAAGTAACTCACGTATTAACCAGCGAGTCACTGATCATCACTCAGTGCCAACCAGGTACCAGGCAGCTCCCACACCTCATTACATTTGCTTCTTAGAATGAACTCACTACTCCCTAATTTACTAAAGAGGAAATTGAATCGTTGGATGATTTGTGGAAGGTTTAAACTCAGGTCTGGCAATGTCAAAGCCTGGCCTCTTTCCACCACACCTGAAGTAAAAGAAATCAGAGGACTCTGCTGCTCCTGGCATTGTAAACTCCAGGGCAGCAGTTTGCAACCTTTTTCATCTCATGACACACATAAACTAATTACTAAAATCCTGCAGCACACCAGAAAGATATATACTTTTGCCAATCTGACAAAAAATAGGTATAATTTTGATTCATTTACACCAGATGAATATTGTTGTGTCGGCTGTTGTCATTTGTTGTCTTTGACTGTCTCAGGGAAAAAGAGGTCAGTGCCCCCGACTAAATAGTCAGGTACTGCATGTTTTAAGTTTTTTTGTGGCACAGCAGTCGAAAACCACTGCTCTAAGGCAATGAGAGAATCTTAACAATTGGAGGAAAAGAAAAGTGAAGAGGTCACAGACCTTTGGAGGATGTGAGTTCTCTTTCAGGGACAAATAAAAGCACATTTGTGCACACACACAAATACTTACATACAATTTTATGGGTTTACAGATCCTGTTTAGGAAGACTTGTTTTATGGACAAGAAGATGGGGAGGAGAGGCAAACAAGCAACAAACACCCAGACAAACAAACTTTTTTAAAAAGCCAAATCATAAACATGTTAGCCAACAGGAAGGGGAAAAATTATAAACTAAGTTGAGATTACTGAAGCAGATGGAGAAAGGTCGCAAAGGCCTGGTTTCAAAATATTATATTGAGTTAAGCACCTTTTCAGAGTTCTTAAAGCAAAAAGAGACTCAATTGTTTTCTCAATCCAAGCCACCACTACTAAAAGTTCACCCATTCAATAGCTTGGCTGGGTTTTAAAACATGGATTATTTCACAACCAATAACCACTCTTGTGGCAGTGGGAACAGGAAAAACAGAGAAGATGATCAAAAGTGAGGTTTAGTGGCATTTCCCAATAACCTATCCCTCTAAGGCTGAAAGCAAAACTCGAGCCCCTACATGGAGGGCGCAGGCAGAAGCTAGCGTCATCGCGAAAGATGATTCCCATTTCCCCTCCAAGAATACACTGCGCACTATGTGTCCTACCACTTGCAAATTCATCTCAGTGTAGACACCGTACATACAATATTATCATTTGTACTCAGCTTCTACAAAAATCAGACAAAGACAGCCGGGCTTAGATGTACCTTTGCACATCTTTGATACCTACAGGCTTAAAAGATATTTAAAGCTTAATTTCAAGTCTGGAGCAATTTTAATTTGCAGTGATACATACGGGGGGTGGGAGTAGGGCTAAGAAGTGCAAAGTCATCTGGCTCCAGAGACAGAACATGATCCCTCTCGCGACTTGGAAAAACAGCGGCCTGTGCAACTTCTGGATGAATTGAGGTGCACAGGCATACAAAATAGGAACCAGCTTTTGGCATCAAATTTAACATTTTTAATTTTTACACCTGATCTTAGCCAAAAGGCCGAGAAGTGATACCATTTTTAATTTTTAAACGAAACATTAAAATAAGCAAACTCACCACTACAAATGTTTTTCTCTTGTGGAGCTGTAAGAGAACAGGAGAATTCAAGTTCAGCAAAGATAGCAGAACTTGTTCTTGTCAATGAAAAGTATGATTGGCCCATTTATTTAGAAATGAAATATTTATTATGGTAAGTCAGATTTCAAAAAGAAAACCCATAGTAAACAACCCCTTCGGTGAATTTCTCAACTCATATTTTTAAGAAGTTGTGTTGTCATGGATAGGTGAGAGTTCATTTGTTATTTTGCCCATCTCCTCTCAAACTCTGAACCCCCAGGGACGGAACGATAGTGAACTTCAGAAAGAACACTAGGTCCTGGTAGCCTTATGGAATTGGAACCAATCAAGCCTTCCATGGACATGACATTCCAGTTAATTTTAATTATATATATAAACATATATATATATATATATTAATTATATTAACTACACATTAAATTAAATACATATATTGGCCTGCCTTTTGATGATATTCAATGATATATGACAATAGCGGAGTAAACATTCACCTTTGTTCCTTAAATGTCTTTGTATAAACCGAGTTTCTACACCAGAAAAGCCCAGATTCATCCAGGAAAGCATCTTCTAAATCTTGCTGCAAGCTCTTTTTCCTAGACTGCTATTATACATAATAAGAGACTTGATTTGACAGCATCTATAATAACACATTATAAATTTTACATTGGGTGTGTTTTTTTTACCTTAAACTCTTGTGAGGGCAAAACCATTTTTCTCAAAGCTGATTGGTTGCACAGGTCAGCAACGGTGCTTAAATGTGACCTTGCTCTCCCAAGCTCTTCCAACAAGGAGGAGCCTTTTTGGTACCGAACATGGTAACTTTACGAAGAATTTGTTTTATTATTCAGAAATAAATGTGTCTTGCTTCTTGAAATCTCTCTGGCTTCTGCAATTTGTAGTCATTTCCACTGTAGACCATTAAGAATATACTTCAAAGACAGGCTAACAAAGTTCAAGTAAAAGTTATTTTTTAAATATTGGAGCTTCTAACTGGCACTGGGTGAGTATTAGAGATTATCAACATAAATAATGTAGAGCTAAAAGTAAACTTAATTCATAGGTGTTGGTTGACTTCTGAATTGCATCCTTTGATATTAGTTGTATAAGCATGGTTTGCAGACTGATTTCTGATAAAACTTGGTTTATTTGCTGTATTTGTTTTCTTATAAGTTTTCTTCCAACCTAGTTACATCTCATTTAATACTGTGATGTTGTACATTTCCAACAGAGCAGCCAAGTTTTATCAACACTGCACTGGAAATATCTCACAATACAGTGCCCAGGTCATTTTCTCTCTGATTTAGTTTCTACTCTACCCTTAAAAGAACAGATTAAGCTTGATTTTGAAGGCACTCTAATAAAAGTATGATTGGGTAAAATAATTACCTCTATATGTGCTGCCATAGAACTGAAGCTTTGCAAATAATTTTGTTTGTTTCATTTCTGTATGAGTTTTTTTCTCATGCCAAACCATCTCTTTCTCGAAGGCTTATGAAAATTTTGGTGAAAAAATGGTGCTGCTTCAGTGCAGACATGGAGCCTCTTTTCCTAAGCTAGATAACTTGGTGAGTATTTTCACTTATTTTTCCTCATACACACGGGTCCCATACCAAACTAAATATTGTCAGAAGTACACTGGATGGAATAAAACACTATTTCAGTATGTCAGAAGAAACAAAGATGATTTGAGTTGACAGCTGGGATAGAAAAAGTAGGAACTTACAAAGCCATCACATCTCATAGCAATAATTATGAGTGTTATTTTCTGTTCAAAAAATAACTAATCATAAATTTTCATCTAATCATGAACTTTTAGAATTGGAAGGAATCTTAAAAGTCATCCAACATAATATATTAATTTTACAAAAGATAGAATGAGTAGCATTTTATGTTTGCAAAATAAAAGACCACATCATCCTACATAAGTGTGAAACATTATCAAGAATCTAAGTGACAGCTATTATAGAGATGGATGATTAAACAACAGAGAAATTAAACATCTAAAAGTTCCCCCAAATCTAAGGCTACAATCTTAGAAAGGAGATTTAGGGGGAGAAAAGCACTCATCAATAGTCTCTTATCAGCTTCCTTGTATTATTGTAGGCTATACTAAACACACCAGCTTCAGTTGTTATTTTTACAATATTATAATTCTGAAAGTCTTTAATTAGGAGACAAGGCATTTACCTATTACTGCTTCCTTTGTTTAATTACACTCTCTCAATTTTTCTAACATATAAAAGGTAATTTATTACACCTAAATTTTACAAAAATGCTGAAGCATTCTTTAACTATATTGCTAGGAAAGAAGCAGCAGGGTGAGCATCGGCTCAAACCACTACAAGATGCATTTCATGCCTAGACAGAGGCAGCGGGAACAAACGGGATGAAAAGCTCCTGGCGTCTACATGCTGGTTACTGTGCAGGGAATTGTGTTGTATCTGATATACCACGAAAATAAATCATTCTGATTAGAACATTCAGTCTCCTCTATTATGTATGCAAGTAGAACAGTTTTCTTAAGGAATTATCCAAGGAAATGCTTCAGAACAAATCTTGTTCACACGTGTAAATACAAGCTCTAATTAGACAAGGCTTGAATAATTAACTAAAGTAGGATAAATGAAATCCATGAAAATAATCTCCAAGCTACATATATGTCTACAGTATCAATATCTCTCTCTATATGTTTAATCAAAGTACCTAACAAAGAGATGAGATTTTAGCTTTGCTTATGTTTTTCTATTTCTCTGACCAGCCCTTGAGCAGAAGTGATTCTTAAAAAGGTAAAATGACAATAAAGAAACAACAGTAGAGCAAAAAAGAAAAGGATAGGATTCTGGACTATTTTAGCGTATTTAATTAGCCCCTATATAACTGGATGTTGTCTGTAGCTTCTTAGGTAGGATTTCAAAGTACTGATTTTGGAGCGTTCCCTCACTTAAACTGAGATTATTCTAAATAATGAATATAGTCAGACATTACTATGCCTTTCCTAACCAGGCTAGCAACTAGAAATTCAAAACCTGCAATATTCATATTTTTCAGGCAAACTCCTAACTTCTAATTTCCACATTCCAGTGCTATGAACCATCTTTCATCTTCTCAAGCATCAATATACTTCCTCTCTCTTTCTCTGCCTATCTCTCTCTCTCATCTCTTCTTTTTGCTTTGACCCGTTTGGCAGTTAGAACAACTCCAGGTAACAACTATCTAATGGTTTCTTAATGTAAAATAAGAATGGCAGCAGAGGCCCCTATCACTGTCTGTTTCTGCATTCCCCTTGACGGACAGACGGGCTAGTGCTCAAGGAAGTGCAGAGTACCCCAAGCATAATTATTCCATAGTTGAAAAATAAAATCCATTTTTTAATTCCAGGTACCAAGTGGAAAAATGAAGATTCTCCTGGCCTTTCTAGGTGTGCTTGGCAATGCTATTGCTATGCCAGTGAGTATTTTTTAAAACTTTAGGACTTTTTTGTGTCCTTGTTACATATCTTGGAGGAAATTATTGGGCTTATTTCATCTGACATTCTGAATTTGTCGTTGATATTCTTTCACTTCCAGATGCAAATGCAAATGCCCCGAATGCCTGGATTTAGCAGCAAAAGTGAGGAGGTATGTATGTCAAGTCTCTGGGGCAAAGTTTTCCAGAGCCCTGTTCTGAGAGTTCACTTAAAAAGGAGAATATTGGAAAACTTTCTGACATATAAAATTCCTTATGAAAGAGATAGCGGAAGTGATATTGAAAGACTTAAACTCTCAAATCAAGGCAAATTAATAATTTCCCGAGCATCATCCTACCTATGTATTTCAATATTCCTTTTCAAGGGAAATGTGAATTTGTGTTACATATAGATAGCTTTTTTGCTAAGTTTTCAAGCCAGCAAATGTAGCCATTTGTACCGTTTGGCTGTTAGAAGGTAGACACTTAAGTATATAAGTAACTTTTACCTGACTCCTATCCAGGATCATCAGCCAAATTCATCACACACCAGAAGGGAGGGTCATCTTTTCATAGAATCTTTTTTATCATCTTTTTATCACACTCTCAAATCCTGAACTCCAAAAAAGTACAGTAGAATATTTAACAACTTCAACATACACAAGATTTTTATTCTCCATTATTCTATATTGATGCTTCTCAAAATAAAACTCTGAGTAAAAAATGAAAATCCCATAGAAGTGTTTATTGCCTATTTATTTAAAATTTATTAATAACCACTAAAAGATATTAGGGCTCTTATACCTTAAAAAATTGTGATTCGTGGACTGATTGAATGAAACAATTTCTGTTGATGGATTCCTTTGGTTACAGATGATGCGGTATAGTCAATTCAGCTTCATGAACTCTCCACATGTAAGTGATTATTTCTAAAGATTTATATTATCTCTGGTGATTTCTTGTTTATATACTCATAATTACATTATGGGGTTTGTCTTAGCCAATTAAGACATCAATAGCTATCTATACATTTAAGTTACAATGTAACCATTATAAGAATTTCAAGGGGGAGAAATAATTCCATCTGTCCCCTTACATCAAATTCTCTTTTTTTTAGATTTTATTTATTTATTTTTAGAGAGAGGGGAAGGGAAGGATAAAGAGAGAGAGAAACATCAATGTGTGTTTGCCTCTTCTGTGCCGCCAACTGGGGACCTGGTCCACAACCCAGGCATGTGCCCAAACTGAGAATTGAACCAGCGACTCCTTGGTTGCCAGCCACGCTCAGTCCACTGAGCCACACCAGCCAGGGCTCAAATTTTCTTTTTATTCATTACTATCATTGTTTTGAGTAAATAAAACTCATTTATTAATTACAAGTATTCTTTAAATCCAAGAGAAATGGGCCCTGGGAAAAGATCACACAAAACTATTCCTAAACAATGAGAACACAAAAATAGCATAGTGAATACTCAGGGTGTGGATTGTCTTAGAAGATAACACCAAAATTATGAAATAAGTTCCTATTTTATTTAAATAAATTTAGATGATACCACCATGTATTGATTCTTACTGCAGCAATATCATGTCACCTTTGACTTGTGATATAATTATAAAAACTATTTTTGGGAAAAATCTAGTACTTCATTAATTTTCTTTTTATTCAAGTCATTCTCTTTTAAAGCCCCTCACCTAAAATTACTATCATTGTTAATTTTCTCATCTTCAGCTACTGATTGGGCTCTTTTAAACTATCATTCTTGATTTTAGTGCCTTTGCCTATAATTTGAACTGTTCACCAACTTCATTGTCATAAAATACTGCATTTTAATGCAAGATTTGCAATTTTACCTTCCTTCAGCCCATGGGGCATTTTCACTGTTTGGTGTGTACATCATCCAACAGACAGAAAGAGATTAATTACTGAAGACTGGGAGAGACGCTGGTGTTAGGCCAGAGAAGGAACATTTGAATGGGAGTTAACGTTGTAACAGGTCAATTCAGACATTAGCACTTTCAGATTACAACTATTTTTGCTTCCTTGTCAACCTTGTAGTTGTGGAGATTCTGATCATGAAAACGAAATTCACCTGTGATCAAGAAGCACAGGCACCATTAAGGGGGTGTTTCCACAGCAGAATTCCTAGTCTCTCGTCCTTCATTTGTTTTTTTTAACACCCTCACTTTCTTTATCTTCTTTTTGCTTTTCCTCCTCCTTCTCCAGCCTCTAAGAAGCCACAGCAGGTTTGAATTGGACATCAACTTCCCTATAAACTTATTTATACACTTCTTACCTGTCAGGGCTTCATTCTTAAACTGAAGTTCCCACCCACCCACCCCCCACTTCGGCCTTTTGCTTTGTTTGGTTGGTTGGTTTTCTACAAGACTGAGTGAAATTCATTTCTGTAAGATCACATTTAAAAGAATGCTAGCTAAAGACCTTGATGCTTCCCTTGTTAAGTTCCATAGGATTTGTAAGATCCCTGGCTGAGGTCAGAGATGAACACAAGAGAGTAGGGAGAGCCAGAATCTCAGCCCTCAGGTGACCTTACTGTCATTTGCTACCCTTGCAGCTAGCACAGCTGGGCCCCTTTTATGGATATGGTACGCACATTCCTCAGCTCTTCCCACAGTACCAGATGCCCATGTGGCCCCAGCCACCACCCAAAATGGGGCGCCCACGGAAACCTTCATCTCCTTCAGCACCCAAACACCAGAGCAGGACTGATCAAGGCCCAGAGACCGAGAAACCCAACCAGCCTCAACCAAAGCAGCCCTTAAAGCAGCCACCACCTGCCCCAACTCCACCACAAGAGGAAGCCCAGCCACCTCAGGTGAGACTTGCCCAGCAAAATTTCAAACCAAATCGTATGGCCTCCGAGTGATGGCATGATCTTGCTGCTCTCGCATACCACGCTGGCTTCAGTACTGCTCAACCCAGGTACTACTGTGTACAAATTAGAAGCATTAGTTGTGACATCTTCATCCAAGGTGATACTGTCATCACCTATCCAGAACTGCCTAGTGAGTCAATTTTGGTCCTTGTTTGATTAAAAATTACCCCAAAACTCTTGCCTTAAAGAAGCTCCTTTTAAAATACAGAGGTAACATGAACACTAATGGTAGACTCAGGGAACAGAGATTTGAATTCTATCCCCAGCCCCTATTGGTTGTATGAGCTTGAGCAAGTCACTTCACCTCTCTAGAATCTGGGTTCTCCATGGATGAACGAAATGCTCTTCAAGTCCCTTCCAAGATCTGAGCTTTGGTGATCCAAAATGTTGCCCCGAAAGGTTGCACTGCTTCCGGTACTTCAGGATGGTCCTGACTTAGAGCAAGAAAATGCATAAGTGGTTTCTCAAGATCTCATCTGGTGTGGAGCTTCTCAAATACTGTGTCTTAGTCAATCAGCATTTATTACTAGACACTATTATAAATGTAGAGAAAAGAGAATTGAATGAAAAGACTCTTCTGGATTGGAATCCTGGCTTCAATCATTTACCAGCTGTGCAGTTTGGGTCAAGGGACTAAGTTCTGCAAACCTCAGATCTTAAGTGAAATGGGAACAACTGTAGCACATATTTCCCCTGGGCATGTGAGGATTAAATAAGCTTTCCATTATGAAGTGCTCAGCACGAAGCCTAGAACAAGTGTTCAATAATGCTAATACTAACTAGTGTTACTGTCGTCTCTGCCCTAAAATTAAAAATCACAGTTTAAGGCAAGACGTAGACTCTCCCAAGTTTCAAATAACGGTATGGACTGGGTTTGTTTTATTTTTCATTTCTTCTTCTCACTTCCACATCCCTCTGGTTCTCCTTTCTCTCCAGCCATTCCCACCATTCGGCAACGGGATCTTTCCCTATCAACAGCCACCGTGGCAAGTTCCACACGTGAGTTCTTTCCTTTACGTTAGAAGTAAAAAGTAATATTCGCATGTTATACCTCAAATTAATATGAGTTTACACTGCTAAATGGACTGCTGTATGCCAATAAGTAGAGAATCTGGAACAAAATCATCACATCTGTCATCACGTAGGGGAAAAAAATTTTTAAGTGAATTTTTTATTCATTTTGGTGACACGGACACAGATTAAATCACCAAACAACCACTAATAACTTAGTTAATGAATTAATTTTAAAGGTTGTGCTACTTCATTACCATTCCCTGCTTCCACTAGAGGTTAGAAAACATAAAGATTATCCTAATTTAATGTAATGAGGAAATTGGAACAAAATGGAGTTTGAAAATCATAAGATAATTAGACAAACATCTTTTCATCATATCTTGTTTTTAGATACAGATATTTTATTATAAAAAATCATACAAAATAATATTTACAAGAATCCTTTAAAGTTTAAAGTCATTAAAATATAGTATTGAAATTGCATCATAGGTATTAAAATATGAATGAATTGCAAAATAACCTGTTTGAACTAAAGAAATAGTAAAGGCCAGTTGCTGTTAAATTAACAAAAAAAGAAGAAGAAATATTTTGTGACTTCATTCAGCTACAGCATCAGTTTTTCTTGTCTTTCACTCTTATGACCAAGAACGCTTCTTATTAACAAGGAACAATTCATTTCAGTAAGAGTCTGTTAGTTTTTTTTCATGAAAGAGTTACTCCCTTTTACTGGCCATACTGCACTAAGGAAGCTGAGGCAGTACTAGGTGACTATTTATGCTCAGTGGATTGAGCACAAGCCTGCAAACCAAAGGATCGTGGGTCGATTCCCAGTCAGGGCACACGCCTGGATTCCAGGCCAGTTCCCAGCAGGGGACGCACCAGAAGCAACCATACATTGATATTTCTCTCCTTTTCTCCTTCCCTTCCCTTCTAAAGATAAATAATTAAACTCTTAGAAAAATAAATAAATAAATAAAGTTATTAAAAATAAATAAAGATAAAAGGTCAGTGAGAATGATTCTCATGCTGAAGTAGCTATTAATCTCATCTACACAGAATTTCTCAAGGTCTATAGCAGTTGAACTGTTTTTCTAAACCCTCCTCTGAGTAGAAACTCAGCCTTCAAATTTGATTAGAAAAACAAACCTTAATAAAATAAAAATATTATAGTAATAATCCAGGAAAGATTGTCAATTTGTCACCCTAAGTGAAAAGTAGACATTCTAAAAATAGCATCATTATTTACTCTCCATTATTACATGTTCTAACATGGATGTTTGGACCCTGGTGGCACTCAACACTCCATGTGTGTGTGTGTGTGTGTGTGTGTGTGTGTTGGGGTGATGGGGCCAGTGACTGCAAGGAGATGATATTTTGAGTGGGATGACCTACCATCCTTCTGAAGCTTTTGCACTCACCAGTATTCACTGATAGGTTATAATTATAGTTATTAATAGCTGGATTGTGAAAGCTAACGACTCAGATGCTAAAAGCTAATGAGGCTGACACCCAATCACTGATATACACTATTTTAAGACCCCTCAAGTCTAACAAGCAAGTAGCAGCATAAAAAGTGGTTTTCTCTCTGATGGTCACTGTGTTCTTCACCTTTCAGAGGGTACCACCAGGTTACGGACGTCCACCTGTCAGCAATGAAGAAGGGGGAGTAAGTATTAGTAAAGCTACATTCCCCAGTAGGAATTACAATTACAATTTTTAGTGTCTACTTTTTTCATCCTTAGCTAATAAAGTTAAAATCCGACACATGAAACTATAGCTCAAACTATAGAGGGGAAAAGTGAAACAAATCAAGCCAGTAACCTAAAACAAAACAAATGCGATACATCATTTCTCCTCTGCGTGTATTGAAATCTCCCTCCTTTTTTCCCTCCCTGTCTCTTTCTCTCCCTCTCCCTCCCTCTTTCTCAAAGAAGGCTAACCTAATAACCTAGGCTCCAGGCAGACGCTGGACCCTAGACAGTGATGGAGCCACTAGTAGACAGGAAAGGAAGTAAGAGAATCTTAGAACGTTATCCCCAGAAGGGAATTAAGTAATCATCTAACTTTCTCATTGTGCAAATATTATTAAATCCCGGAGAAAATAAATTACTAATTAATATCACCTACCGAGTGGATAAACTTTTCCCAGAACCCAAGTTTTCCGACCTCCATGACTTTTTTACTACACCACACTAGGAGAAGAGCCAAATGCGTGTCGCAGAGTGATGTACTGTTACTGCAGTCCAGCACCGTGTCATCGAAAGTCATTGCAGTGTTTGTGGCACAGCAGATATGCACAATGAGAACAGAAGAATGAGGAGGATAGAGGATGGAAACCTTTAAAAAAACAATTAGGTTCAGAATCCAAGCCTAGGAAGAGAAAGCTGAGAAGTAATGGTCAGGAAGTGCAAGTACAAGAAGAGAAAACGAGAAGGGAGTGGGGTCATGGAACCCAAGGAGAACTTAAATCTCAGGAAAGAAAGCTTAAGTCATTAGAGTTAAAAGAAGCATGCGGCTGATAAGATTCTCTATCACATTAAAAAAAAACAACAACAACACCATGGTGGGAAACAAAGAGTAATTAACGATGTCCATCTTCTTTCCTACAGAATCCTTACTTTGGATATTTTGGATATCATGGGTTTGGGGGCCGTCCTCCATATTACTCAGAAGAGATGTTTGAACAAGATTTTGAAAAACCCAAAGAAGAAGACCCTCCTAAAACTGAGAGTCCAGCCACCACCGAACCCTCGTCAAATTCAACAGTTCCTGAGACTAATTCTACCCAAGCAAATGCAGCCAATCCCGGCGGGCATCCAGGTGGAAATGACACAAGCCCAACAGGCAACAGTGGCCAGGGGCCAAACACTGTGAGCAACCCTACAGCTCAAAACGGGACCCCGCCCCCAGCAGTTAATGTTTCAGGCCAGGGGGCACCAAGAAGTCAAATCCCATCGAGACCAAGTCAGCCGAATATTCGCGCAAGTTACCCAAATCCTAACGTTCAAAGTTTTCCTGTGGGAAGACAATGGCGTTACCCTGGTACCGCCACGGGGCACAGACAGAATTGGCCTTTTTACCCAAACCAAGTCCAAAGAGGCCCTCAGTGGAACTCCTATGCTTTGGAAAGCAAACAAGCAGTTCCTCCAGGAAATCCAACCCATTCCAAACCTTATGCTTCCACTGCAAGAGGCAGTTCTCCCAATCTTGCAGGAAATCCAACAAATTTCAGAAGGAAACCTCAGGGGCCAAGTAAAAACCCCATGGGAACCAACATTGCCCCTCTGGGTCCCAAACATAGTACTACTGTTGGCCCCAATGAAAAAATTCAAAATCCAAGAGAGAAGCCATTAGGTCAAAAAGAAAGAATAGTCGTTCCTACAAGGGATCCAACTGGCTCCTGGAGAAACTCTCGAGATTATGGAGTTAATAAATCAAACTATAAACTGCCTCACCCTGAGGGTAACGTGTTAGTCCCAAGTTTTAATTCTGTTGATCAACGTGAAATCTCGTATTACCCAAGAGGAGATTCCAGAAGAGCCCCAATTTCTGATGGACAAACCCAAACTCAGAGTTTGCCCAAAGGGATTATTTTAGAACCGAGAAGGATCCCATATGAATCAGAAACTAAGCAGCCAGAATTAAAGCACAGTACATATGAGCCTGCATACCCTGAGGGAGTCCCTTCCCCCGCAAGAGAACAATATCCTGGTGGAAGAAATACTTGGAACCACCAAGAAACCTCTCCACCTTTTAAGGAAGATCCAGGCAGGCAGGAAGAACACTTGCCTCATCCTCCTCATGGCTCTACAGGAGATGTGCACTACACTGACTATAACCCTTTTGATCCCAGGGAAAACTCACCATACATTAGAAGCAGTAAATGGGATGAGAGAGATGATTCACCCAATACTATGGGGCTACCAGAAGATCCACTGTACCCCATGAATACTCCAGGTCTGAGAGAAACAGTCCCTTATAATGAAGAGAACCCAATTGATCCAACTGGAGATGAACTTTTTCCGGAACAAAGTAAATGGGGTGTGGAGGAGTCGAGCTTTAAAGAAGGCACCACACTTAGGCATTACAAAGGTGAGCAGCATACCTCAAGTCAACCAAAGGAATACCTTCCCTATTCCTTAGATAATCCAGCAAAACCTAGGGAGGATTTTGCTTATGGTGAATATTACCCCTGGAATCCAGATGAGAATGTTCCATCATATAATGCAGTGCCCACTGTACTACCACCTGTGGAGGGCAGGGGCTATTATGCTAATAGAGCTGTTGGACAAGAAGAAGGTGCTCTGTTCCCTTCTTGGAACTCTTGGGACCACAGGACAGAAGCCCAAGGGCAGAGAGAAAGAAGACCATATTTTAGCAGAAATTTCTGGGATCAGCCAAGACATTTACACCAAGCCCCTGCTAGTCCACCACACCAGAAGGAGAACCAGCCTTATCCCAACTCCCCAGCTGGGCTTCAGGGAAATCCAACATGGCATGAAGGTGAGAACTTGAATTATGACATGCAGATTCCTAGGTTAAATTCACCAGACAGTGGATATTTGGCTTTCCAGGACTTACTGCCTCCAAGTTACTCAATTGGTCAAAAAGAAGCACATTTATTTCACCTGAGGCAGAGAAGCCCTTGCTGTGCTGCTGGCTCCCCTGGGCACAAAGACAATCCACTTGCTCTACAAGACTACACTCCATCCTTTGGTCCGGTGCCAGGGGAGAACCAAGAAACCAGCCTTCTGTATACAAAAGATGGTCATGCGAAGCATACGAGACATACTGTTTCCCCAACAAGCATCCTACCTACCCAAACAAACAGCTCAGAGAAAAGACAGCTTGTAGAAAGTCAAAATCCAAGTGCTTTTAGAGATGATGTGTCTACTCTGAGGAGGAACATGCCATGTTCTATAAAGAATCAACTGGACCAAAGGGGAATTATGCCGTTTTCTGAAGCCGGTTCCCTTCAATCAAAGAACACACCTTGTCTCAAAAATGACCCTGGAGGAGAAGGAAACAATATTTTGGAAGAAATATTTGAAGGCAACCAGCTCAATGAAAGGACCGTTGACCTTACTCCTGAACAGCTTGTTATCGGGACACCTGATGAAGGCCCCAAGCCAGAAGACATCCAAAGCGAAGTGCTGGGAAATGAGGGTGAAAGGCAACAACAAAGACCATCTAGCATCCTCCCGTTGCCATGCTTTGGCTCCAAATTAGCCAAGTATCACTCCTCCGGCCCTGGAAATCCCTCTAGCATTGGAAGGCAAAGCCCATTCAATGGGGATTCATTAATGCCTACTGAAATTCCTAACTCATTGGCTGGATTAGCCACTGGGACTGAGTTTCAGAGTATAAATGTAGACCCACTTAATGCAGATGAACACACCCCACTTGATTCCCTTCAAATAGGGACCAATCCACACGACCAGGTGCAAGACTGCTTACTACTTCAGGCCTAGGGATTATATCAACTGAGTATTCTTTGGAGAAGGAAAATGCCTGATATCGCACAGTTGTTCTCAAACTTCCCCCCCAAGATTTGGTTAAGTATCTGACCCTCTTGGTGATTCTTAAGTTTTTCCCCTTTCCAGCAGTAGGAGTAGTGGCCCAGGTGATGTGATGAGGTTGGGTCTCTGGGTGTCACTACATCTAGGGCTGTCACTATAGGCACAGACCTTTAAAAAAAAAAGGCAGGAAGACTATGACCGCCACCACCTTGAAACCTGGACGCCACTGCTCAGGTTAGTTTCCCTAACTAACCTGCTTGCTAATTCTTCCCTCTGCTTGCTAATTCTTCCTTTTTCTCTCAAAGTTCTGTGCTTACAAAATTCTCTGATTTTGCAAGACAGAAAAGCAGCTGAACTTTCCATTTTGTGTATGGAGATCTATATAATCCTGATGATTGTACATTTTTTCTTGTGTTGGTCTTTGTCAGTTCTTCTCCTAGTTAATGTTCTCTTCCACTACCTTTTTTTCACCTTTATCATTTCCTTTCTTATCTTCCTTCTTTTATTTCTCTCTCAACTGTTCTATATTTAGCTTTCTATTTTTTCATTCCCATCTTTTTACCACTTCTTACATACTAAGCTATCTCTAACCATCAGTAGTCTTTACATCTACCTTTTCCATTCTGTCTTCCTCTCTTCCCATCTCTCTGTTCTGTCTCCCGACATGTCACTTGTCACTCAATCTCTTTCAATGACTCCTTCTTCCCTTCAGTTAATTTTTCTCCTTGCTGCACTATTTTAATATCTTAAGATTGCAAGTTGCTCTCCCTTTATGGTATCTACTCTCTAAACTCTAACCTAATTTTTCTTGGCCAAGCCTAACCTTCATTTTAGAATATGTTTCTGGAATAGTAGACATTAGTACCTGCTTTTGTTTTTAATATTCTCATGTTCTCTACCAGGTAGACACAGCTCAGTCAAAGGAACACATTCGAGGACAAGTTTAGGGGGAGAGAAGCTAGTTACCCAGAACTAGCAGTCGGGGACCACGGCTGGGGAAGGTAGGGGGGCAAGGACTGCCACGCTGCGACTGAGCATCCAGACCAGAAAGAGTAGGACTTGCCGTCCCCCAGCACCAACTCATCACCTGCAGGATTTGGGAAACACTGTCCTGATCAGTTAAGGGAAACGCTCAATGGCTAGTTTTCTTTAATAGTACAATATGAGTGATGCTAGCAATATGTGCTTCTAGTAACAAAGACTTTTACTCCTCATATCCTGGTAGAACTATTTGCAGACCCACTTTCTTCATATCTCGATTAAATAGTGTAAATGATTTTGTAAAGTAGACATTTCTATAATGCCTTGCTTAGAATACAAGGTGTTTTGCTTTTATTAACAGCATTTGGCCTACTCTCTGTATATTCCTGCCTAGAGAGAAAGAGTTCTCAGAATTACCAGGAAAGTAACCTTCTAACTCTAAGGAATTTCTTAGGAAAAAAATTTTCTGGGACAGAGTTCAAAAGGAGATCTCAGATATCTGAAAAAATATAATGTTGAAAACTTCCTGAGGAAATGAATCTTGTCGTTTTAGTTTTATAAAGTTCCTGGTACAGGGTCTTGCACATAGTAGATGCCCAATAAATACTTACTGATTGATTCTTAAAATAGCTTTTAAAGCTCCCATGAAAATACAGCAGTGTGCTCTTCCTGCTGGTAAACCACAGAGGATGCTGAATGACCTACCACATTCTGTAGCTTAAAATATTCCGCAACATTTGCATTGTAGAATCTCAGGGTAAGAAGGGATCTTAGATATAGGCTATTCTAGGCCACCCACTAGTTGCTTAAATCCACCACCACAGCCAGTTTTATATTTTAATCATTCATTGCAAAATAATTAACTTATTCTCTATAAAGTGTCTCTTAAGAATGATCCTTATCAAAATAAAATTACATTTTACGTTTCACTATTTTTTCAAATGATTTTTTAAATCTATATACGAATGGCTTTCACTGTAAAATACTCTTTCACCTCGATATTTCATCAAAATGTATGGATCGTACATTTGTTTTAGCAGATATGTTGGCACGTCTTCACCTCTGAGTCACTGCAACTTAGTTAATCACCTGAGACCTCTGTAATGTAACATGTAAACACGCTAGGGAACAAAGCACATGTATTAAATTTGAGACAGTAGAGAGGAAAATGACTCTTCATTCCATCAACACAAGTATCCTTCTGCAAACCTGATACCAGGCCTGCATTCCTTAGAGCAAAGAAATTACCCTGTGTGCCCTGTTAAGTGTTTGTTACGTTATTGATAAAGCTTTGGAAGTCAGCTCTGAAGTTAAGGTGCGTGCAGCAGGGGTGGCAGGCTCTGAGGTGACCCCCTCCTGTCCCTACCGCTCTCAGCCCCCCGCCGTGACCCTGTTCCTATGGCAAGTTCCTACACCTCGTGGTTGTCACCTGCTAATTTTAAAATGGCTGGATATATCCTGGTGATGTCTTTAGATCATAAAGTAAATAAATAAGAAGGAAATAACACCTGAGGATGACAACACAGGACATAATCTAGCAAGGCTAACACACACCTGCCATCTATAAGCACTTCCGTCTCACAGCCTGTAATAGATTTCTCTAGAGCAGCGGTCCCCAACCTTTTTGGCACCAGGGACCATTTTCACAGAAGACAATTTTTCCACAGACCAGGGTGGGGGTGGTTTCAGGATGATTCAAGCACATTACATTCAGGCTTACCTCCCGCCGTGGGGCCCGGCTCCTGACAGACCTGGACTGGTACCCCTCTGAGGCCCGAAGGTTGGGGACCCCTGTTCTAGACGGTATTGGTCATTGATCCAGTTGTCTGAGGGAAATCTTAAGCTTTTGCACCTTGAGCAGGAAGCAAAGCAGGAAGAAATGGAGGGTCCAGCCCCCTCCGAACACTGAGCCTGGCAGCCATTATTATGAAGGCTCTTCCTCTGGCCTTTTGAATGCCCTGAACATGTTTGCCTTCAATCACTCACATCAAAGTCTTCTTAACTTTATACAACTTTAAAGAAAATTCACAAGACATGACCTTTGAGATGCTTTTGTTGCTTGTTTTGGCATAATACCCCCGTCCACCTCTGTCATGACCCAATGGACCCTACAGAAGATGCTTCTTGCCCTCAGAAAACCAAACTTCATTTCTAAAAACCAAAAAGGGAACCAGAAATGTTGGATTTCAGGTGAACAACTGTGACCTTTCTTCACAAAACCTCAGAGGTTTCACTGTGACTCAGACCAACTGCCCAATTAAAACTCAGAAGAAAAACTGCACTTGATGGAAAAAGGTAATCACTATTTCACAACGGAACAGAGCTTTTGGTTTTGTCCACCTGTTCTTCCTTAGGCCAGTCGCATCAGCCACTAGACCTTTATCTCACTTTGAAGTCAGAGCCAATACGATTTAGAAACAGGGTACAGCTGGTAACAAACACAATTCCATTCGGGTAAAGCCGAATTCTTCAAATAAAAGAGGAGGAAGCTGAGCTGTAATGTGACACAGACATCATTGTGAAATAGATGGAACAGCTCTCAAAGCCCATTGCTTCCCTGTTCAAGGTCCTCTGCACTCGGTGCCCATCATCTTCTGCATCCTCTTTTCTGTGCTTTATCAGAACTTGGACAGTAACTTTCTCTTTGGGTCTTGTCCAAATAACCATGCCGCACTGTACGAAGCAGGTATTTGCTGTGATTGACCAGGTAAACGATTTCTGCTCAAATGTTGGCAGATATGTAATCCTCCCAAATTACCCACCATGCCCATGAACAGTGAGGTCAAATCATGGTGCATGCAGGAAAGAATAAGGGTAGAAAACACTGGGGTGGGCCTTGTTAGTCCCTTAGCTGTTAAGCCACACTGGCAGCTGCCCCATCACTCAGGATGCAAGCTGTCTCTGACCGTAAGTGAGTACCACACGCTCTGTCAGCGTTTCTCAAGCTTTAATGTGCCCATGAGTCTCAATAAAAGGCAGGCTTTGATTCTGTGATCGGGAGTGGGGTCTGCAATTCTGTATTATGGACCTGCTTCCAGGTGATGATGAGTGAGCCAGTTGGTAGACCAAATTTGGAATTTCAAAGTGCTAGGCTATTTGTTACAGATAAGGGTCTACTGCACACTCACGACCGAGGGAAGAGAAAGGTCTTGACCACTGAAAAATCTGAGCATCACCAATTTGGGGGGCATGTGTATAAACGAAGCACGTAAATGCAAGGTCTGTTAAAAATGCAAAGAGAAAGAGGAACAGGACAATCCCATCTCTATTCCCACATTTATGTTATGCTTCTTGTTTCTTTGTGTGGCTCATGTAGTGCTAGGAAGTTCCACTTCCATCCATGAAGGCCCTGTTACATTAATATCTCCTCCATATTACCCCAGCTCTCCTGAAGGCTCATAGCACACCCTCTTTTATATTGAATCCCATATTGTCTTATGTCGTGTGCTGATTTTTTTTCTGTGTTAGTTCTGTTCATGTTAGGGAAAAATACTTCTAAAAAGTGAGGCCCAATTCTTATTCTTCTTGTGTATTGGTCATAGCATCTAGAAGTGTGCTGAGCACAGAGTAGATGCTAAATAAACACCTCTTTTTCTTTAAATACATTTTGTAAATGGAGAGAATTTTAGAATTTTCCATATTTTAAAATAATTGATGAAAAATTAATAATGAATATTTTAAGTGTGAAATGCATAATAATTACAGAATATCATTTGACACATACTGAAAAGTAAAGGGAAATAAAAGCAAATAATATATAATCCTACCATCCAATGTTAATATTTTGGCCTATTTTACATATGTGTATTGGAAGGGCCTTAAAGTGCTTCATTTATAAAATATTCTATTTTCCCTTTTGATGTTATACAACTTCCATAACACTAAAACTATTTAAAACTTCATTTTCGTTGTCTGTAAAATATTTGAAGTACACCTATCTTATCATTTCCTGTAACAGTGGACTTAAAGTTTACTATAACTTTTCACTATAATAAATAATGCTGTGATAAATATCCTTATGCTGTTTTGTCTGTATTTTTTATCTCCTCAGAAGTGGAATTACTGAAGGAAACAGGCTGGGAGTGTGTTTTAGACAGGGCAACATACTGAATGACGGCCGTGGCTTTGGAGTTTGACAGTTTTAGACTCAATGACCATTCTCCATACACTATCTTTAAAACCTTAAGAAGATTTCTTCAGCCTCTTGCGTTTCAGTTTCATCATATGTAAAATGAAGATAGTAGTTATTTCATAGGGCAGTTATGAGGATTAAATGAAACAAAATGCATATGTGTTGTGCTTCATAAATTAACCACTAGGTGGAGATGGAGGTTTATAATTCTAAAACAGGGACTCTCAATTCCCAAGCAACAGCTGAGAATGTTTTTAGAAATGCAGTTGCCCCTAAGGCACCCCAGAACTACTCAGTCATCATGGTGGAGGGCAGGGGTTCAGCAATCTGTTTCAAGAGTCCTCCGCGTGAGTCTCACGCATTCTAAAGATTGAGAATCAGTGATTCAATGCGTCCACATTTTTCTCTGATTTGTTGTCTGGACAGAGAGAAGAGCCAGATGTCAATGAACCCAAAACTACACTCTGTACCAAAGGTAGAGAATGCTACAGAATGCTACAATAGCTGTACTAAGTGATATACACACATCATGGCATAAATCCTTATTTTCACAAAAATGTATGAGATAGTTTTTACTCCTGTTTTCTATCAGACTGAATGAACTTGCCCTTAGTGACTTGTCATTTAGTCACAAAATATACAGTCTGTACTCCATCTAGCACATAGACTACCCACTGCATTACACAGCCACCCCAAAGCCAAGACCTGGGAAGCCTATTAGAGGGTAACTTTCCTAACCCACTGACCCCAAGTCACGCATCCGTACATGTCTGGTCATGAGTGTGTACACATGTGTGTATCTGTGACTGCAGAAGCATAGTTTTGACTCATAATGGTTCATTTTGAATATCAAGTTACACAAAACCACTCAAAATGACACGTATTCAGTCAGAAAACTGAATACTAACTTGGGTCTACTGGTTTTTAAGGTCCTGGTACAAGAGGAGTGTTATTCTTGTTATCAATTAATGTATTTTTTCTCTGGTTGGTGGTGAGTGTGCTCACTTAAGCAAATGGCTAAGAACCATGCAAAAGTAAAACATTTGTATCCATAATACTCCCTTATACCTATCTCATTAAAATATCCATTTAATCCAAATTAAAAAGGGAAGACAAATAGCACACAAACAATTGACTTACAACAGATCCATGAATTGGTCACATTAACCTCAAAATGCCACATGAACTGTAAGAAAATGCTATAGTGGGCATACATGATTTTTTTTTAAATTTAATTCTTATTCAAGTACAGTTTTCTGTTTTATATTCCCTGCCCTGCCCCCCACCCCAGTGCTCCCCATCTCCCTCCCATTTCCGCCCCCCACCTTAATTATTGTCCATGTGTCCTTTATACTTGTTCCTGTGAGTCCCTCCCCTTTTCCCCTGGGATTCTCTCCCCTCTCCTCTCTGGACCCTGTCAGCCTGCATGATTATGAAAGAGCTTCTGTTGGTATTCCTTGCAGCTATGGCAGTGATCGGGTTTTCATTGCCATTTACTAGACAAGTGAACCAGTCAAACTGTTACTTATGCACTGAGTGCACTTTCTCCTTAACAATATAAAAGTAAACCCCAGAGTTATTCGGAGGTACAAAGTGAGATGACATAGGTGAATCATGTGGCAGATAAAGAATATTCAGTATGGACATCATTATATCGGATACCGCCGCACAATTGGCTACTACGCTAACAATTCAGGCCCTCCCGAGGCAGAATCCAAGGTGAAATTAAAGATACAGGAGAAAATGGGGTAGGATCCCAAGAAGGCTGGGAGAGGGAGGCTTCAGACTTTGACTCAGGCCTGACCCACACTGACCAAGGGTAGGAAGGAAGGCTGTGCAGGTAATAAGTGGTGCAGTGCTAAGAAATTCTCAATGAAGCTGATGGGGAGTCTTCAAGTCAGTCACCCTAGAGAAGTCCTGTGGCTCCCAGGACCTGGCCTGTCTCAGTACCTTGACACTCGCAGTCATCACTGGCTGGGAGCAGCCCGTGGACCTCATACCACCCCCCCTCCCCGCAGTGCTGGGTACCAGAGCCATCGGTCAATATACTCCCTGCAAAGAACCCAGAGGCTCCTTTCATAGCTGCCTCATCTCCTTTCATTGATTCCTCCGTGTTTCCCCGCTAAACTGTTAACTGGTACAAGCAAACGCATGGATAAAACTAAGCACAGGAAGGCTTTAATCTTTCTTCAGTAACTCTCAGTGAAGAGCCACCAGCTACTCTGGATTTATGTTGAATGGGTTAATGTTTAATAAGGCACTGATCGATGCCTAGGAGGTGGTGAATGCTAAATTGTTATTAATATGATGGTCTTCGAGTTTAGCTGAACTTCTGAAAGAAGGAAGATCTACAGGACTCAGTTGGATGTGCCCCTCCAGCTGGCATTTAGCGAAGTAGTAATGCTGGGATAGGAGTCGGCCACGTGGCAACAGAACTTTTTCAGAAAAAAAAACAATGGTGAAGATGGGGAGAGCTCAGAGGAGACTCTCCAGAAAAAAACCTCCCCCTAAAAGTCCTTATCATAAGGAAACAAAAAGAAATTGTTATAACTGTATGTGATAAATGTTAACTGAGCTTATGAACATTAAGTTTGTTGGGAGGGACCTTATCTTTTGTTTGTTCTGTTTTTATTGATTTTTTTCATTGCCATTTAGTCCCCTATGCACCCTTCCCCCTAACAATCTTGTCTTTTTATTTAACTTCAGTTTAAATCACAAAGCTACCTCAGATATGTGTGTGCATGAATTCAGTGATTAATGCAAAATTACATCAAACTTACAAAAACTATCCATAAGCAATAAATTATCTTTAACTTACATATAACAAAATTAACACAGTCTTTTTTCCTGGTAAATTATTTCACACAGGTATATGCTTAAGAATCCATTTAATTGTTCAAACTGTGCTGGAGAATACATATTTTGAAAAAGATATTTTGTTAGATTCAGTTACAACATTGACAATTTCCAATGGGAATTTCTTATACTATCCTGATGATCCAAAATAGATTATCAAAAAAATATGTATCATCTGCTATCAAATCTGTATTATGTCAAAACATATTTTTAATTATGCATTTAATTATGTCCCTTGCAGCTCCTGGTTTCGTAAATATTAAAAATCCCAATTTAATTATTTTTATAAATATTTCCAAAGCATGTTTTCCAATCATTTTCATAATGAAGACCTACAATCAACCTGTGTTTACACATCAGTTTTCTCTACACAGCTTTACTTTTTGCAAAGAGAATAGCATAGGATGTGCAAAAGCTGTGGCTCTCCAAGGCAAAGCAAAAAAAAAAAAAAGATAAAATTTAATTCTGCATCCTGATTTTTACTTTGAGTTTCATTTTTTCTTCTTACCTATCTTTTAAATGTTAGAAATTACATTCTTAAGACCATATACCCTAGGATGATAAGAGAGTCAACACTTAGAGTAATTACCTAATAAAAATAACAATGTTACTATTCCAATTACTTTGGGGAAAAGTTTTACATTATCAAAAAAATATGGTTTCAAATTCTTTGGTGGTAAATATTTTCACTTTCTAGGTCAAAATGGAGAGCCTTTCAAGATAAGGAGCTGTGCAGCCAGCAAGGACTTGAGTTAGTCAGGGTAGCAGGATTCCGGGGTCAAGGCCGTTTCCACCATCACGGTCTTACCACCATACGAAACTGGGACCCGATTTGTGTAGCACTTGTTTCTGTCATAAGCGTAGCAGGTCTCGTTGTCCTCGTCACAGATATTGCTCTGGGTGGCAGTAACTACTTGATCTTCCAGTTCCACTTCCACGGGACCACATTTTTTGCAGCTGGAAAACAAGCACGTGCATCAGACAATCCCCACCAAATGCTGTCTCAGCATTTCAGTGACCACACATTTCCACCCAAAATCAACGAGTCATCAGCTCTGGCCTGACGACTGACAGAGGGCAGCTCCTTTCAGAGCTCAGCTGCCCTACAGTACAGAGTAGTTTACAGGACTGTTTTCAACCTTCAACATAAAAATTAGCTGAAAGTGACCAATATGATTAATGATTTCTACTCTGTTGGATTTATTACATATTGTGTACCAGGATTAAACAAGTTATTTATACTGACAAAGAAGGAAGAATTTTTTAAAAATTGTTTGTTATTGGATTCTATAGTGAACTAATAGCAAATATTTCTTCTTTAGAATAAACTTACAGCTAACTTGTATCTGTGATAAAGTTCTACAAATTGATGATATCAATATTTAATAATTAACATAAAAACTAATGTATTCAAAAGTACATATTATATTGCTAAATATTTACACCCCAACATGTTTTCCAAAACATTCTTACTAACAAGTTAATTTTTTAAAGTTATTAGCTTGCATATACATATTACTACAAATATAATAATGTGAATATATATAACATGTGAATATATATTCATGTATATATTACTATGAAGGACAGTCTCTTACAGGTCAGACAAATGGTACACAAATTTGGTCCTCAGTGGTGTGGTGGGATCAGAGATATTCTCCCTGTTGCCAAAAGGAACACTAAAAAAAGAAAGAAAGAAAAAAAACAGTCAAAATAATGAAACTAATGGGTATTGCCATTTTTTGGTAGCAGATATATTGCTCAGACAGTACTTACTCCCTTACGTTTGGTACAGTTGGCACTCTATAAGAGTCTGTATAGTAATGCTAGTACTCAGATTTCACAGTACTTTGCCACATTTTGAGCATTTCCCAGTCAAAATCAACCTCACAAGAATCCCCCAGTCAAAGATCTTTGCTTACTTGGCAAGTCTGTTTTCCTTTAGCAGCTCACGTTTTGCCCTCTCTCTGAGGTTTATGTTGATCCCCTCTCCAGCCCTCAATAAAGCCCCTCTTCGTACCCTCATCGCTGTTCATAGACCTCTGTTAGAACAAAGACCGCACCATAGTTGCTTGTCTACAAAATAATTGCTTCTCTCGACTACCTAAGTTCATTGAGGCAAAAACAAGTGTGCATTCCCAGTGCCTCGCTAGATGTGTGGCATGTGGAATGTGTTCAATATTTGTGGAATGAATGGACAGATAGTATTAGCCACGTTTTCTGAGATGCATAAATTATGAATCAGACAGGTTAGCAATCTACCCAAGATCGCACAACTACTGAGTCATAAAACTGTAGCTGGAACCCAAATCTCCTGATTTGGCAATTTCCAGGAAAAATTAGATAATGCTTATCAATTAGTCCAGGTGATTTCATTCACTTTTATGTTCTTATCATCTATATCAGCATTCCCCATCAATGCACCTTCCAAAAGATACAAAGAACAACTTGTGTTTCCTAACTCAGTGTTTAGCAATAATATCCACATGAGTATCCAAGCAAAAACTTGGACATCGTCCCTGAGTCCTCCCTCTGTGTCATGAGGTCATTTAATCTGTCTCACAGGTCAAGTGACTCCAATTCTTTGCACCTGTGAAATCCACCCACTGGGTTCAGGACACCACCATTTCTCTCCTAGCAACACCCTCCTTCAGGCTTGACCCCTCCGATGCATTAGCCCCATTGTCACCAAAACGGCATTTCTACTATAGGAGCCTAACTTCCTTCCCTACCTAAAACCTACAGTGTCTCCCACGAATGGCCGGGTGTCCTTAACAATATGCCTCTCACTCTCCAGTCTCACTTCTCAGCACGCCACCCTCTTCGCCCTTCAGCCAGCTACAAACGGTAGCTTGCAATTCCACAAATTTACCATGCTTTTCTCATGTCCAAGTCTTGGCAATAACAAACACAGGTCTCATGTTTACTAAGTGCTTAAAGTGAGTCTAGTACTATGTAAATACGTTACGTGATGATCTCATGTAACCCTCACAGCAACCCTGCTTCCTTTTCCTGGAATGCCCTGCCCCACCTGCCGGCCGCCATGCCCCACACATCCACCCAGTGAACTGCGCAGCCATCTAACCACCGACATCACTCCCACCACTGCCTCCCTACATTCTGTTCTGCCTCCACTGTCACTCTCCACCCACCCCCAGGACTGAACCAGGTGCCCTCTAGCATCCTATGTCTGTTTCTGTCACAGCACTTACAATACCGTATTGTAACTGTCTTTTTAACTGCTTACAGTTCCCTACTGGACCATGAATTCTCCAGTGGGCCCCCAACTCCAGCCTCAGTGGCATTCACTAGCACTCAATAAATGTTTGTCAGATAGATGAGTGAATGAATGAATGAATGAATCTATTCTTCATTAGATTGAAAGGGCTCTAGTAATATCAGAAAAGGCTTTAAGTATTGCTAGAGATAAGAAAATAAACCTATATGAATGTCTACCATGGGTCAAACACAGTTCTAGATGCTTTTACACACTATCACATTTAAACCTCACAATCCTAGAAAGTATAGTGTATATCTACATTCATTTATTATCCCATTTTTACAGTTTAGGAAACAGGCTCAATTAGTTAAGAAACTTGCCCAAAGTCATTTGATTAGTAAGTGATGGAGTTGGGAATAATGGCTTGGTAATGATGATAGAACTTTCAGAAATGAGATCAGAGAACCTCCAATACCCATCAGGCAAAGTGGATGAAGTCACTGAATTATCTGAATTCAGAAAACAATACATCATCATAAAAAAATGGTCACAGAAAGGAGATGAATCAGAGAATTGTGGAGTGCTGTCTACAAATCTGAAGGGTCAAACACAGATGGACAGTGATCTTCAACACAGGTTAGGTGCCAGCGTCACAGACAGCAGCCCCTCGAGTCACACGGGTCTCTCGTTGCTCTGCCTCTAACAGGGAGCTAAGTGGTATGGAGCCTGAATGGTCAGGGAAAAGCTGCTAGAGGAAGTGATGTCTAAGCTAGGACACGCAGCTTGAGGCGAAGTTAGCCGGCTAAGAGGGGTGGGGAAAGGAGTTCTTCAGGAGGGGAACAACATACGCAAAAATAGAAGAGAAAGAAAGCATTATGAGTGGGGAAATGAGGGCACAACAATACTGCTGGATTTTCAGACAAAAGATGAAAAAAATGTCAATAGAGAGGTATGCTCAGTGTTGTAGGTTAGGCTGAGGCATTTTTAATTTATCATAATAACAATGTTGAGTAACCCAGCAAAAATATTTTAAGAAGTATAGTGACATAATGATAACTGACACATAGGATAAGCAGATAAATCCCAGCAAATACTTTTTGAAAGTGCGCCAGAAATTATACATGCTCTAAAAGGAATAAATTTTAATATAGCTTTACAATAGACTGATGAGATGTATGCTATGAAAGTTTAGAGTAGAGAAGTAACTTGCATACAGGAGCGCACAGCTATTAAGTGGCCCAACCAGAACTTGAAAGAAAATTTTAAACGCATACAACTTCTTCAATTGATTGGATGGAATTGAATGTTATGTTGTTTCAAGAAGAGGCACTCAGCTGGGGGAAAACTACTCAAGGATTGTTTGGATCCAATAGGAATCTCGCTTGTTAATTATTATTAGCATTTTGGCTATTGAAAACCAAGACTCATAGCTTATAACCTGGACTATGTGTGAAACGAGTATCTTAAGTCCAATGTGCAGGGGAAGAATAAATCAAATAAGTCACTTCGATTAGTCTGCCTTACCTGTATCCAGACAGTTGAGTACTATGTAAAGTACTCTGTCCAGATGTAGTACAAAATAAGGCTTTTAGTGGATCTCGAGTTTCAGTTTGAACTAATCAAGAGCAGTTAGAAGCTCTGATTGAAAATGAATTAATTCCATATAAACAGGGCATGCTGATGACGAGGCCTGAAACCCCAGTTATCGTCATTTGATCTAGATGACCAATTTTCAACTGCATGGAAACCTCATTCCTGCTCTCAACTTGTGCGTCATTGGCTCAAGCACATTAACCAGATTCAACCTCATGTCAGGGGCTACACATCAAAAAGAGGGGCAGAGGTAGAGGCATTACTTCCAAACGATGGCTAATATGACAGAGTATCTGCTTACAACATGAAAAGGTGAAACATAAAATACCACGCACATGATCCTGATGTTTCTCTCGACAATGTCTTTACTAGGGTCTTCGGGAGAAGGGATGATCCTGGAAGTGACACGGGCACACTTGCACTTGTTGTTCACAAGAACAGTCCCTTCCTCTTCATCTTGGGCTTGAAAGAGAAAACAGTGTTGAGAAGAAATGGAAATGAAAATCTACTGGTCAACTCTGTACTGAGCTCATCTTTTTTCCTGCGGAAAAAGGTAAGTTTTGCGGTTGAGAAGTTTTATGGTTTGTTCTCCTTCCTACTCTAAAAGAGCGGAGTAGAATCTCACAGCATAGTGAAGGAAAGGTACTCCCAAAGGGTTTCCTCTTCTTCCGGTGGACCAGTCTATGGGAACCTGAACAGAAAGAACTGTGGTTTTCATCCGGGGCTTTTAACAGTGGCACAGCTCTCTGAGTGATGTAGCCTTTGTAAAAAGGAGTGCCAGATGCTGAAGTAAGAGAGAAAACAAAAAATGTAGACTGCAGTTCTCTCAGACCAAAGCAATCCATTCAACAGTGGACCAAAATAACATCAGTTTTTGTAAACCCGGCGAAGTGTCGCCCCCCTGCTGAACTCCCACTCACACACCGTCTGCCCACCTGGCATCAGAGCTGGGCACACGCACACTTCCCCCCAAGACAGCCTTGTTTTGTAAGGTTTTTCAACATTCTGTACTACAACTTCCCTAAAATTAATTATTTATTTTTTCATAATAACAATCTGGTTATTATGATAAGATTCAATCAAATAAAATAATAGGTGCTATATTGATATCTCTTATAAGAATTATTTTTAAAGTTATATATAGACATGAAGTGCTATAAATTTGCAAAAACAATTCAGAAAATATTGAGAAGTACAATCACTATTTCATTTAATATGCCTGAATGCAGAAAAAATTAGTAAATGAATGAGTATAGAGATGACCACTAAGGCCTTAACTTTCAACATTTATTGTCTAATATGAATATTACACAATAAGACCTAGTAAGTGTTGCAAAGAATAAATAAAGTAAATTTATTAATAGCTGGACTTATACCAGTTAACAGATATTTGAGGAGTTAATAATAGCTCTTTTTAACAGTGCTAATCAGATAATAACCATGTTAAATACTTTTTTAGTCCTGTAATATTAGCTAAGCAACCTTTAAAACTTCCTCTTGCCAAGCCTCTACTGAAAAAAAAACAAAAATTTAGCCCATAAATTCCAGTTAATGGCGTTAAATGATTGGCACACACCACTGTTACTGGAAGTCGAATTATTCCAGAGTGATCCCAGAGCAGAGAGGCCCTAATTGCCGTATTTCTGACTCAATGATAATAGTCATTACGGAAACATTTTAAAATCATTGTTATTGTACTTATAAACTGTTTGAAGTATTTTAGAATGCATATGACGTCATCATTCACAACTTCCGAATAAATCTTCTGGTACAAGTCTGTGTGGTGCTGGAGAAGAAGCATCACGACGTCGGTTCAAGAGCATCATGCAACTCTCCCTCCCGCTGTGGTGGGAGGGTACCTTCAGTGCTGTCGTCATACCAACTGCTGTATCATGACTCTTAAATGTGTTTCCCAATAAAATACAAATAAGCCGGCAGTGCCGGTGCAAAGGAAGAAATCGAATCAATACGCGACTTGACCATTAAGTCTTCAATAGAAAGTGTCTATATTTTATTTATGTTATACAGTTTATTTTCTTA
This sequence comes from Sturnira hondurensis, assembly GCF_014824575.4. Taxonomy (NCBI): domain Eukaryota; kingdom Metazoa; phylum Chordata; class Mammalia; order Chiroptera; family Phyllostomidae; genus Sturnira; species Sturnira hondurensis. The sequence continues at coordinate 2,421,728 of NW_028087215.1, read as the reverse complement.
CCTGAAACCTAAGGGGGGAAACAACATTACTATTGTTATATAAAAGTATTAGGCAGCCCAATATTCCTACTAGAAAACATGCAAATGCCTTCAAGTCACCACGACTTACACGGTTCTGATATTCTCTCTCACTGGCAGGCAGCACCTTTCCTAACAAACCTGTTATTAAAGACTGTCCCTTACTTTATTCTAAGAGCACCTGAGACATAGTAGGTACTCAATAAATATTTATTTAACTTACTTCAGTTCAAACAAATAAGAAAATAGACTTAATAACATACTACATCTGAACATAATTAATTTACTAATTATTATTAGGTGATTCTCTCATACAGGCAAAACAGGATAGTAGTTAGAAGTGCAGACTGTTGGGTCAGAGGGTCTGGATTCTGCCTACCACATGCTTGCTGTGTGACCTCAGGGAAGATGTTTGGCCTCTTTCAATCTCAGTGGGCTCAAACATATGTCAGAAATTGGTACCTATCCTCAAGCAGTTGTTGTGACAATTATAATAGTATATGTAAAGTAATTAGCATAATGTGTACAATATAACATGTGCTCAATAATTATAGCTCATATATGTGTATATGTGTGTATTTATACCTACATATAGATACACATACTATACATTTTATTACTATCTTTATATTGTAAATATTATTAGAAATTCATTGTTCTTGTGCTAAATTAGAATAAAATATATTTTAAATGACTATTCTTAATTATGTAATACTCATTCTTGAAATAAGAATAAGCTCAGTAAATGTTAGAAATAATCCAGCCAAATTATATCACCTCTAATTCGCATGTGTTCTGGATAAAAATTATGAAAAACTGTACCTCTATTTGCAGAATGTATTCCACTTTCTACAGTACTTTGAAGGGTTAATAAACAAAATACCCGAAGTTCAGCCGTTTGGTTATAGGCCCTATGGAACACTAAACATTGTTAAAGGGTCATGATAAATCTAGAGAAATAAAATCCCAATGCATTCTATGATGTATTAATAGTAATTACTACTTCATTTTTCCTAATACTAATTTAAGACACTCAAAGAGAGGACTACTGATTTTTGAGTCAATATGTATATTCATATAGGTACAGGATTCATATCAACACTTACCTGGAGATATATATTTTAATAAGGGGTGTCCAACCTTTTGGCATCTCTGGGCCACACTGGAAGAAGAGTTATCTTGAGCGACACATTAAATACACAAACACTAATGAAAACTAATGAGCAAAAAAAGCTTTTAAGTAAATTTACAGTTTTGTGTTGGGCTGCATTCATTGCCATCCTGGGCTGCATGCAGCCCAGGGGCCACAGGTTGGACAGCCCTACAAGATTTAGTAGTCAAACAAATAAGAGAAAAAGAAAAAAAAGAATTATGAGTCTTGTCTGCATAAAGATCACTGCCTATACAAAGATTAAGGCAAGTTCGAAAAAAGTAGCCAGCTAGCCAGCCAACTAAAGCACAAGCATTAATGTTTCACTCTGAAGAACAAATCTGGGGCATCTTTTTCCTTTTATCTGGGTTTATTTTCAAAATACCACATACCTGTCACAAGAACAGCCTTAACAAAAATGGCCAGGACTCCCCAGAGAAGCAAATGGTTCTTCATCTTGCCTTCTCTTCTTTCGAAAACTGGAGCCAAAAAGTCAAGGTTAAGGTGTGTGATCTGTGAGGAGTGTGGCGAACAACGGTGCTTCTGCTTTCTTAAAATAACGCTCCAGGCAGCTAACAAACTAAAACCAATCACAACTGCGGCTGAAGTCTGAAATTTTAATGCTGCCCTGGAAAGAAATGTATGGCTCAGATTTACCTATTTTCTTCCAGAGCATCTCCCCAAAAGTCATGTTTTGATGTGATCACTATTTTACATTTACTCCATATAACTAAAGGAGAAGACTACTAATAATTTCACGGCAGGAGTCCATTAAGAATGTTTAAATAGGAATTTTCAACTTTATACCCTAGATAATAAAGTTTTCAAATATACATGGCATTTTTTGTGCTTGGAACAATAAATGAAGGACTATAAATGAATTAAAGCTCATTAAGGTCCCAATTGTATCTTATGTCAATTTTTCTTCTAGTCCTTAATCAACCAAGCTACTATATGTATATTTTTAATATATATGATATATCTCAAACAGCAGATACATATACATATAAGCTCAAACATGGAATTGGAATTAGAAATAAGTGGAGACTAGAAGTCTCAGCTGCCACATTTTAATTTGATAGCATTAAGGCAGACTTTGTGTTTGCTCATCTAGTAACACCTTTCAGAATTGTAAACCCATAAAATGATCTTCATTTAAGATGCCTCAACAGAAAACAGAACACTGTAGTATTTCTTATAAATATTTTTTTCATTAATTAGTGCAAAAACAAAAAATCTGAGCTTTTGGACAGAGCATTCACCTATCTTACCACCACCACCATCCCAATATACTAGAATTTTCTGTCTCAGGAAGGCTTGTTCCAAGAGCATATTGGTTACATTTACATGCACATCAAATCTATGTTACTTTTGGTTCTTAGTTCTCTAATTTTTTAAGGATCTCCTAGAATTTTGAGAGGTAGTAAAGAAATACTTCAGGGTCATAAGTAAGCAAGCAGCTTTCACAGCCAGCAGTAGAATACAGCAGAATGAAAGCTATAAAGTGGAGCACATAATTGCTCTCCTTAAATCAATATGTATTAAAAGTTCAGCAATAAGTATTAAAAGTCAAGTTCTAGAATATACAATATTACTATACTGTCAGAATTTACTTTTATTTTATTGTCCACTCTCAGCAAATTTAGAAACTCTTTGGGGTTAAGAAAATGCGCTGGGTTCACGTGAACAATTATACCTAGTAGAAGAAGAAACAGATCTGAAAGCACATTATTTTAGGTATGTGGTCAGGATGTAAAAACAAATACCAACCACTTAAAGAGTTCCTCATCTTTAACTGTAGTTTCTAAATAACTGATTTATTCCATCACTCCAAAAGAAGAGTAACTAGAAGTTAGCTTGATACTTTTTTAGAAATTTTTACTTCCTTGAAAGTAAACACAAGACTAAACTGCTTCCCAAAAACAATTGGATATATTCCTGGGGTCAAATTAAAGCTTTCCCCAAAGCTCATTTTGTATAAAAGCAAAGACGATTACCTGGTTCATAAATACTAAAGGACAGCTCTATATTTGGTGTTTGTATTCTTTCAAAATTATAGTTTTATATTTCTATCAGGTAAGCTGCACATCTAAAAGTAATTTTAATAAAAACAAGGCATGGGGATCCAAGAGGCACTTTTGCCACCAGAATAGTTAACTAGACTTGCAATGTAACACCAGAACCAGTGTTTTGCCAGGCGTGTCCCAGGGATTGTCTTCCCCAGAAACACCTGGAGCACTAGTAAAAACTCGGCTTTCCTGGTTACGCCCAGTCAGAGTTTCTGGAGATGTAACCTTGAAATGCGTATCATTAAAAAGTCTTGCAGTTGACTGTTAAGTACACCACAGTGTAAAAATTGGTGAACTAGAAGCCTGGGGGAGGGGAGGCGGGCAGGGGAATAACTAGCAGCCTTAACTATAAAAGAGCAAGAAGTTAATAAAGTTCATTTTTAGAGCAAATTTATTCACAATTCTGTGATATAGGCAAATTGTTTAATCTTTTTAGCACTAACCAAATACACCTACATACTGGTTATTATATAGTTATATAGATGTTTTCTAACTAAATATATCTACATATATATATAATAGATTGCAGTTTAATTTTTAAACCATTTCATCTCCAGATTTTGTTCTTCCCACTAAAAAATGTAAAATGTGAATAGAACTCTTTTTAAGCAAGTCAAATAAGTAATTGGGAGCTTAGCTACATGTTCCAAATTTTTCACCAAAAATGATTTTTTTTTACATCCATACATGATATTCTCACGGTAAGGGGTTCAGTGATAGACTCATCTGAATAAAAAAGAGCTTACAGTAATTTTGTCTCCCCTTTATTTCCACTCCAGTTCTTTTTCAATTACCTATACAGCAGACAGTCTGAGTTTAGCATTTGTTTAAAAACCACCTGAAGTAGGGCAACGCTTCACTTCCTCTGACACAGCTTATTATACTGGAGACACTCAAATCATGACACTTTATTCTCTTGGGACATAGCAAACACACTCTCCTTGTTTTCCTGCTTTCATTGGTGATGCCTCAGTCTCTTGCTGAGTTTTCCTCAGTCCTCTGCCTGATTAACTTTATCTGATCCCATGGCTTTGAATATAGGACATGCTGTGACTTTCAGATAGAAAACTCTAGACTTTTCCTTGCCCGCTCAGCTCCAGCTCTCTGTTTGATATCCCCACTTGGCTGTCTAACAGGTAACCAGGAAAACAGTCCACTTGAGGACCAAGTCACCCTCACGCCACCATTCCAAACTCTCTCTGTCTTTAGTCTTCCTTGGTCAATGGCACCAACCCAACTAGCTGCTTGCCAAAACCCTCTCCTTTGATTGCTTTTTGTCCTCTCCCCCACATTCAGTTTATCGTCGTGTCCTAATGGCTTTCTTCCCAAGATATATCACAAACTTATCTGAGTCTTTCCATTTTGCCTGCTACCCTAGTCCAAGCCCCTATCCTTTTTTTCAGACGACTACAATAGTCCTGGTGATTTAAAAAAAAATGGTTATCTCTTTGCCCCAGCCCTGGCAACTATCACTCGCAGCTGACAGATGACAATGGCAAAGTACCCCAAATTCTAAGAGAGTCGGACACATCCTCCAAGCCTTAACAAGAGGCAACAGAACTCAGCTCACTGCCATCAACCACCACCTCGCCACTTCCCAGCTCCCACCTCGTCTTTAGGTGATTTGGGGGGCAAAAGGAGAAGAATGTCATCATGGGAGCTGTTGACCTTTCGGACACAGTGTTTGTGGTAAAAGACATTTCCCCTTTATTCTTAGGAAGGAGAAAGACACGGTGTTCTTCTTTCTCATAGTCAAATGAGGGAGAGATTCAAGAAAATAACTCAGAGAGATCAGGGACCCTGCAAAAAAGGGAAACTGAGATGCAATATAGCATAATAGTCAGGTGAAAGAATTCTGAGTCTGCTGCTTGGGTTCATCTCCCAGTCCACCACTTACCAGCTATGTGACAATTTAACTTCTGTTTCAATTCCTTATCTGTAAAATGGGGACAATATCAATATATATTTCATAGGGTTGACATGAGGCTTAATATGTATTATTGCATATAAAGAAGGTAGAGCAGATCTTGGCCTGTGATTATTAACAATTATTCATGATTATTAACATTGTCATACCCATTATCACATCATCATCCTTATGTTGGTCACTCCTTGCTGAGTTGCAGAAAATGCAAACGCAACCTGAGGATATCAACTCTAATGAAGTTTGATGAAAGCATTTCTGGGAGAGCTTGACATTTCCCTTTGGGTTACAGGCATGTGGGAACATAGAAACTAATATGTGTTCATGCTAAGTGGCCCTTATAAGGAATATTAGAAAATATTCAGAAAGCTAGAGTAGTAAAAACAGTATGTTACTGGCATAAACAGCAGACATATAGACCAATAGGACAGAATTAAGAGCCCCGAAATAAATCCACATGTATATGGTCAACTAATATATGATGAGGGAGAGAATGCTCAATGGGGAAAGAATAGTCTCTTCACTAAAAGACACTGGGAAAGCTGGATGTCACATGTGAAAAAATAAAACTGGACCCCTACCTCACACCACTCACAAAAATTAACTTGAAATGGATTAAGAACTTAAACGTAAGGCCTGAAACCATAAAACTCCTAGGAAAAGAAAAAAGAAAAAATCTCCTTGACATAGGTCTTGGCATTGAGTTTTTGGATATAACACAAAAAGCATAAGCAACAAAAGCAAAAAGCAACAACTGGGACTAAATCAAACTAAAAAGCTTCTGCACAGCAAAATATACAAAGCAATCATAAAATAAAAATGCAGCTTACAGAATGGGAGAACAATTCACAAGCCATATATCTCATAGAATGTTAATATGTCAAATAATAAGAAACTCATACAACAAAGTGGAAAAACCTGGTTTAAAAATTGACAGGAAACTTAAGTACACATTTCTCTAAAGAAAGCATTCATATGGCCAACAAGTCAATGAAAACGTGCTCAACATCACTAACCATCAGGGAAATGCAAATCAGAACCAAAACGAGGTACCACCTCACACCTGTTAGACTGGCTATTATTTAACGAAAAAAGATAAGAGCTAACAAACACTGACGAGGATGTAGAGAAAAGGGTGCCCCGTAAGCCATTGGAAAAAATGTAAATTAGTACAGCCACTATGGAAAACAGTATAAAGTTTCTTTAAAAAATTAAAGGTAGAACTGCCGTATAATCCCACATTTCCACTTCTGTGTATACACCTAAGGAAAATTAAATCACTAGATTAGGAAGACATCTGTATCCCCACGCTCACTGCAGCACTTCTCACAACAGCCAAGATGTGGAAACAACCTAGGTGTCGTTGACAGGTGAATGGATAGAGAAAAATGTGCACACACACACAATGGAATATTTTTCGGCCATAAAAATGAAGGGGAGATTTCATTTTTATGGTCAAGTAATATTCCATTGTATATAGGTATCATTGATTTTTTATCTACTTGTCTATTGATGGGCACTTGGGTTGCTTGTATATATTCTGGCTAAATAAGGTAGCAATGAACACAGGGGTGCATATATCCTTTTGAATTAGTGTTCTGGATTTCTTTGGATATATAACAAGACGTGGGATCACTGGGTCATAAGGCAGTTCCATCTTTACTTTTTTTTGCAGACCCTCCCCACCATTTTCCATAGTGGCTGTACTAATCTGCATACTTAGGGGACATTATGCTAAGTGAAACAAGTCAGACAGAGAAAAACAAATGCCATATGATTTCACTCATGGGTAGAATCTAAAGAAAAAATAAACAAAATTGAAACAGACTCACAGATACAGAGATCAGACTGTTGGTTGCTAGAGGGAGGGAAGGGGGTTGGGGGACTGGATGGAAAACTTGAAGGGATTAAGACGTACAAACTGGTATTTACAAAATAGTCATGGGGATATAAAGTACAGTGTAGAAAATATAGTCATCAAAATAACTATGTATGGTACCAAGCGGGTGCTAGAAATATCAGGGGGAACACTTTACAAAATACATGATTATCTAACCACTATGTACACATCTGAAACTAATATAAAATAATATTGAGTGTAAACCAGAATTAAAATTAAAACTATATATATATATATATATATATATATATATATATAATTTTTTAAAAGAAGGGAATCCTGCCATTTGTGGCAATGTAGATGAACCTTGAGGGCATTGTGCCAAGAGAAGGAAGTCAGACAGAAAAACATAAATACTGTATAATCTCATTTACAGGTGGGATGGAAAAACACTGAACTCATAGAAACACAAAGTCACGTGGTGGCTGCAGGCAGGGATGACGAGGATTGAGTGAGGGGAAATGGGGAGCTGTCAGCCGAGGATCACGAAGTTCCCCTTGTAAGATGAGCATGTTCCAGGTTCTAAGGTACAGCATGGTGACTGTAGTTAATAACGCTGTATTGTATACAGTCGCCCCACTCCTTATCTGAAGTTTCACTGTTCATGGTTTCATTTACCGAAAGTCAACTGGGATCTGAAAACATCAGATGGAAAATTTCAGAAATAAACAACTCGTAAGTTTTAAATTTTGCGCTCTTCCAAGTAGCATAATGCAATCTCCTGCAGTCCTGCTGGAGCCCATCCAGAATGCGAATCACGCCTGCGTCCCGCGTGTGCACGCTGCATCGTCTGCTACTCATCCACCGCTCAGTAGATGTCTCAGTTACCAGATCTACCGTCATGGTATCGCCAGGCTTGTGCTCAAGTAACCTTTATTTTACGTAAAAATGGCCCAAAGTGAAACAGTAGTGATGCTGGCAATTCACATATTCCAAAGAGAATCTGTAAAGTGCTTCTTTTAAGTTAAAAACTACGTATGTACAGGGGGAAAACATACGTTCCAGCATCCAGTGGGGGCCTTGGAACAAATCCCCACAGCTGGGGGGCGACTACTGTACTTGAAAGTTGCTATGGGAGTAGAGCTTTAATGTTCTCACCATGACAACAACAACAAAATGGTAACTACGTGAGGTGAAGGATGTGGTAACTCACCTTATTGTAGTATCCATTTCACCATATATATGTGTATCAAGTCACCCCATTGTACAACTTAAATTTACATAATGTTATATGCCAATTAATTTTCAATAAAGCTAGGACATATAAAGAAAAATGATATATCCAGAGTTTTTCTGACTTGGAGGAGAGGCAGAGGACACTTAGAAGAAGTGTTAGCTTTATTTGTAATAGCCTAAAACTAGAAGCAAACTAAATGTCCATAAATAAATTGGAAAAACAAATTGTAGTGTATCCATTACTCAGCAATTAAAGTAAATGTACTGTTGAAATACAAACACATGGATGAATCTCAAATAATTATTCTGAGTGAAAGAAGCCAAACTATTGAAAAGAGAGTACATACCATATGATTCCCTATATTATAAATAATACTTAGATATACATCATAAAAGTATTTATATTTATATTAAATTTCATATTATATTAAATATTATATATCTCAATAAAATTTTAGGAAACATAAGCAAATCTGTAGTGACAGAAAGCAGACCAGTGATTGCCTGGAAGGTAGGTAGGGAGAGGAAGAGGGGCAAAGGATTACAATGGTATATAAGGAAATCTTGGGTGAGGATGGGTATGTTTATTATCTGAATGGTGGTTATGAATGCACATGTGTGCAAATATGTTGAAATTTACCATACTGTTTGGCTCAAATGTATACAGTCCATTGTATATCAATTACATCTCAATTAAGCTGTTAAAAAATTCACATCTTCAGAATTCAGCATTTACGTATGATGTCAGATTTTCCTTTAACGTCCTTTATCAAGTTAAGGAACTCCTTTTCTGTTCCTAGTTTGCTGAGAGTTTATTTTAATTAGAGATGGATCTTGTATCTTTTTCAAAAGCTTTTTCTCTACTAAAATGACCATATGATTTTCCTTTTTTAGTTGGCTAATATGGTGAATTACATCAATTTTAAGTGTTAAACTAACCTTGCATTCCTGGGATAAAACCAACTTAATATGTAATATCCTTTTTATAAATTGATGGATTCAATTTACTAAAATTTTGCTGAGAATTTCTGCTCTTAGGTTCATAAAGATAGTGGTCTCAAATGTTCTTTTCTTGTAATGCTTTGACCTGGTTTTGTTATCAAGATAATGGTGGCCCAATAGGATGAGTTTAGAAGTATTTCCTCTGCTCCAATTTGCCGCAGGAGTTTATGTAGAATTAGTATTATTTTTTTCTTTAGATTGTTGGCAGATTTCACCGGTGAGGCGATGGCCTGGAAACTCTTTCAAGGCAGCAAACTGAGGCCATTGCAGAGGCCGCCTCTTGGTTTTCTGCCTCTCAGAGACCACTATCTTTCGTTGCCTAATGTCCAAAGTCTTAGAAATCATTTTGTTTTTACATTTTGTCCATTTTTTTCTTTTCAGTTGTTTCAAGTGAAAGGGTAAATCTTGTTCTGTTATTTGATCTTGTTTTGAATTGGGTGTCAGAGATTTGAAATTAAACATGAGTTTGAGATACATGTTTTTAGACCAAATTAGAGTTTTATGACTACCTTTTAGAGCAGTTTTAGGTTCATAGCAAATAAACCAGAAATTTGACAATAGAAAACTACCAAAATTATTGAATCTTCTTCTTTGGCCAAAGTCAAATGGCAGATTTGCACCAGAGATGGGACTAACCTCACCCCTGTGGGCTGGACAGCACTGTTAAGGCCCAAACCTGAATGGTGGGTGCAGGTGAGGGGTTAGGCTCGGCAGCGTTAGGGCGTCCTCCAGCAGGGTCTGAGCAGCTGGTACTTTCAGAAGTGGTCAGAGATGGGGATAAGAGCCTGGGCTTGGGTTGTGGAGCATCTGAGAGAAGGCCCAGAAGGGCTCGGGCAGGTGTATGCTGATTGCAGTTAGGGGTCCACCTGGCTTGCATTTAGGATGCATGGCCATCTCCCCACTCTCTGTCCCTTCCCTCACTGCTTCAGCTGAGTCCAAGTTATTTACTCTGCTCCTCTCCAGAGAGGCGTTCAGACCCAGTTGGACAGCTTACCTTTGGGACATAAGCCTTTGTCCCACAGGCCATGCACAGGACCAAAACTGAGCTGCTTGAGCTCACTGTTTTGCTGCTAGTCCAGGACTTCCTGCCAGCCAGAGGAACCCCTTATGCAACCCAGTCCTACCAGGCTGCTTGGTAAGGAGCCAAGAGTAGAGAAGGCACCTGGGAGGAGCCTTGGTGAAGAACTGGACTCGACCCAAAGGGTCAGGAGGAAGACTTAGCCCTCTTGGGTTGTCCAGCCCTAAGGGAACAACAGCCTTCCTTATTTACCTTTTCCCCTTGTACCATCAAATGATTTCTCTTCCAGAGGGGATGGAAATTGAAAGACCACACAAGAAAGCCAGAACTCCAATCCTCACCCACATGGGTCTGTGGCTGGATGTAGGTCTTCAAAAAGGAGATACCAAGAGATGGAGAAGTGGTAACTGCCCAGCCTCCCAGTGCCTTCCTACCCCTTAAGCAAGCACAGAGAAGATGAGGCAGAGAACTGTCAGAGCTAAAAGTTCTCATGGTTGCTTACAAGTCAGGCATACATGCTATGGGGCAGCTGGGCAGCACAGCCCTACTTGACCAAGAGTCCCGTGCACTTGCACCTGTGGCCAGATTGTGGACTCTGGCTGCCCGAGGCATCACCTTTGTGCATAGCATTCTCCTCCATTCGTAACTACAGCGACACACACATCCTTCGCTTTGTGCACACTGGTTCTGCCTTTGTCCTTGTAGCTTGATACCTGGCATTAGCAGGAAGCTTGTGGGTATAGAAGGGTTTACAGAGAATTCTAACACAAAACATCCTATTAAATTCTACTTGGGAGATGGAAAAAACTGTTGTATTTTGATAGACCTGTTTTTATTAAAATACATATCCATGAGCAAAAATAAACAAAAAACAAATAAAATTATTGAAGGTTTTTATAACACTCTCAAGAGAAGTCAAAGGAAAATTTAATTATAGTAATTTAGAAGAATGATTGGGAGAAAAAAATGGTTTCATGCTTAACTCATTAAACTATTCACTGTTCCAAACTCTCTTCTACATCCAATCTTACCCTTATGAATCATTGTCCACTCAGCAAACAGCAATCTTTTCAAAAGAAAAGTCAGACCATGTTTGACTAAAGCCCTCCACTGGCTTCTAATTACACTTGGAATAAACTCAAACTCCTTATCTTGCCTGATTTCCCACAATTTTTCCTTTCATTCATCCCTCTCCAGCTACTTCTGCTCAGGGCCTTTGTACTCTTTATTTAGTCCCTTCCCTCCGCATGAACACTTTCCATATCCTTGCGTGGCTGGCCCTTCCCCATCATTCAAGTCTCAAGTCAGATGCCATTGCCTCTGGTTGCTAATCCTCCTAAGCAGTCTGCTAGTCATTGTCATATTGCCCAAATGTATTTTTTCATAGTATTTATCATTGCTTGAAATTCTTCTTTACTTTATTTAGTACCTATCTCCTCCTCATTAAAACAAAAGACCCTTGAGAATGGCATTATCTTGCTGCTCACTTCTCCCAAGAACCAAGCACAGAAATGCCTAAAATGTACTGATTGAATAAGGGATGAATGGAAAACTTTTTCACAAAGAGTTGAAAACTACTCTCTAATCTTATGTCCTCTAATGATATTGGTCTCTTTTTCGGACAGGCTCCATATTGTCATAGTTGCTTTTTTAAGTGTAGTATACAGATGTACACAACAATCCAAGTGTCATCTGACCAAGGACAAAACATAGCAGAACTGTAACATTTTTCAATAAATGCCACTTAAAATAATAGTATCTCTTTTTGGCTACATTATGCTATTGGCTTTTATTAAGTGTACAGTCACCTAAAATTCCCCTTTTAAAATGTGTTTTTATAAAGTAATGACTTCCCCACATTTAATAATTCAATAGTTGAGATTTAGGTATGTGCTTTAGCATTGGTCTCCCAGTTTTATCTTGCTAAACTCAAACCAACATTATACCTGTTTAAATTCTCTTTTGGGTCCAGATTCTGAAATCTAGCACGTTAGTTATTTCTCTCAGCCTCACAGCATCTATAAAATCGATACACATGCTATCAGAATCCTCATTTAAGTCATTAGGAAAAATGTTGAAAATGGTAGTGCTGAAGATAGACTTCTATGGCATACACCTAGATACCCACCTCTAAGCTAACACCAGTACACTAACATGCACAGGTGGAGTATAGGAGTTCGTTTCAAGTTAATTCACATAATAACATACTATCACACAGACTGTAATTCTCCATTCTGTCCACAAGAATTGCATGAATAATTGTAAGTAATCAATCTGTCCTTAGCCTCTGTCTTAATTTCATGTGATTACTTCCCTTAAAAATCTTCCATAAATAGCTTTGTGCAGTGGCAGTATCATAGCTAATGAGGTTTATCCGAGGCGCAATTATTGCTAATTGAAAAATCTTCCATAAAATAAAAGGCTCCTTGTACCCTGGCATCTTGCCCGATAAACACTTAAAGGAGATGATGATATTTTTAAAGAACTTCTTGGCTTTAAATCCGAGATCTGGCTGAACTGTCTTGACTTTCCTTTTAATGGATTAAATTCTGCACCTAGTGTAAGAATTCATTGTTCCTACTTGTCCTTAAACTTTATATGGAAAACAAGTTTTGGTATTGAATAGTATTAACCAAAACAGCTCCCAAACCACAGCCTCTGAAATGAGTTACAGGGTCATCAGGAACAGAGCCTTTACCCCTTCCCCTTACACACTCTATCTCTATCTTCTGTACCTTTGAGACATTAGACAGTAGAAAAGTAACTTTGGATTCAACCCTCAAAAATTAACCGAGGAAAGATCATATTAGCACTGGAGGAAAGATCATTGCCAAGGGAAGCTAACAGCAAAAATGATCTCCAAGATAAGCGAAGCAAGATAAAGCATTCAAAAGTGGAAAATATTTTACGTGTATATATACACAATATAACAAATATGTAATTGTTATCAGCTTACTTTTAAACATTCTAAAAGTCCCCAAACATCCTATAGTCACTCAAAGGTCCACAAAGTTACTCACAAAGACTGAAAAGAGGTTTTTCTATGACAAAACTGAGCTAAAGGCTGATCCGACTGGCAATCTACTCCTCCCCACAGAGATCCTGTCTGGGCTGCTCTGGATTTCCCAGAACTCTTGGGGCGCCCTCTCTCTCCATCTGCACAAAAGCAAGTGTAACTTACCAGGAATCATTATCAACAAAAAATTTAAGATGTTTGATAATATTAAGGAGGATAGATTACAACTGTATTTGCCATGCTTTACTTCTTAAAAATCAAGATGGAGTACATGAGTGTTATATTACCCTTTACAACTTGTATTTTCTTTTTTAAAAAACGTTATTTATTTATTTTAGACAGAAGGGAAGGGAGGAAGAGAGAGGAAAGAAACATCAGTGTGCGGTTGCCTCTCATTCACCCCCCACTGGGGACCTGACTTGGCCAGCAACCCATGCATGTGCCCTGACTGGGAATTGAACTGGCTACCCTTTGGTTCACAGGCCAGTGCTCAATCCACTGAGCTACACCAGCCAGGGCTGTATTTTGACAATAACTTTAAAACAATTGAGTAATTATCCAAAAGAGACCAATTATCACTCCAAACAAGGGATGCCTATCCTTCCCCTTTCAGAATCTTTAATCTGGATCTATCCAGTCAGCTAAGAATTAACTAATGACCGCACCTTTTGAATATTATTATAGTTAAGTCAATGCTTAGTATTAAGTGCAGAATTAAAAATACTAAACTTTATTTCCAAAATTAATTTTTAATCTTTAAAAGCATATATAATTGCATTTTATACAATTGTACTTTTCCCACAAATTATTTTGTGTTCCTTTTTGTTGCGTGTTTTACATACCAGTTTCCAAAAATTGATATACGAGGTCTGTCCAGAAGGTATCCAGCCATGAAATATGAAAAACAGAGACATTTATTGAAGAAGATAAAAGGTACGAGAAACATTGTACATAGGACAATCATACCTCAGTTCCCTTCAAATTAGGCACCTTAGGACCTCACACAGTTCTCTCAATCACCATCAGCTGACCCATTGTATTTTCCTGGATCTTAGTGACAGTCTAAAATCTCTCCCCTTTCAAAGGTGATTTTAGTTTTAGGTGAAACCAGAAGTCACAGGGCACCAAATCTGGGCTGTAGGGGTGTCAAGTCAACTGAGTGATTTGATGTTTCACCAAAAAGCTCTGCACAAGACGTAATGCATGAATAGGCACATTGTGACGAAGCTGCCAATCACCAGTTGCCCATAGCTGTGGCCTTCTGAATCATCTGAATAGTTTCTGGGGAGGAACGTTCAAGCTTAACCAAAATCAGATGCAGATTCATTGCTCCACACGCTCAGTCATTTTGAATGCGACAGCCACACAGTACCCATGCTCACTCAATGGTGTCTACCACTCCCACTGACCAGTATGGTGAAGTCATCATTGTTCACACATGCACATTCCTGTCCACTCTCCTTGGCTGCCAGGTTACATCAACATCATGCAAACTGTTCTCATTATATCAACAATGCCTGGACTTCTTCCAGACAGACCTTGTAGAAGCCATAGTAACCTTTGATGTAGTTATGTAATATTCCATTATGTCAATATACCATGGGTTTTTTTGCATAAAGTGTCTACTACCCCATTTGGGATTACCCCATTTACCATTAAGTCAAAAACTATTTTTCAACAAATGTATGTTGTAGACCTAATATGCATCTGGTATGTTGAACCCTTGGTGCTAAGATACAAATGGCCGTGAACAACCAGGCTCTGCCCTCCCAGAGATTACACTCTAGTGGAGAAGACAGATAAGAAAAGCAAATAAACAATCAGTTTGAGATAAATGCAATGAAGGAAATAGACAAAGTATTGTGATAGACAGCATTTGCCATAGGGTTAAATTAGTTTACTTCAGAAGACATACTCAGGAAAGTCCTCTCAGAAACAGTAATATCTAGGTTGAACCGGGGGCAAATAAAAAGGAGCCTGTACTAGCATAAGGAATATAATATTCCCTCTCAATAATATTATAATAACTATGTATGGTGAGGGAATACTTTATAAAGTATATGACTACCTAACCACTACACTGTACACTAATACAAAATAATATTTCATATAAAATATATACATACTTTTGATTAAATGGGCAAGAAAAGAAAGAAAGAGAATCTGTGCTACTTTTCTGTGCTCCTAACAAATTACAGACTGAGTGGCTTAAAATAACACAAATGCATCATTTCAAAATGCTGTAAGTTGGAAGCCTGGGTGGGCTAAGCTAACGCCTCTCTTTCACAATGTGGAAACCCAAGATGCCAGTCACCTTAGCTCTTATCCTAGGCTCTAGGAGAAATCTACTTCCAATCTTACTTAGGTTGTTAGTGAAATTCAGTGAAATTTAGTGAAATTCCCTTATGGCTTTAGGGCCAAGGTTCCCATACCCTTGCCTACCTCATGGAGGCTGTCCTTGGCTTCTAGATGCTGACAGCATGCCCTAGCTAGTGGCCCCCTTGATCTTCAAAGCCAGCAATAGTAAGCCACAGTGGACCAAGTCCTTCTCATGCTTCAAATCTCCCTGACCTCTGCTTTTGCCTCATCTCTCCTGCTTTCAGCCAGAGAAAGTCCTGTTTTTAGGGATTCATGTGATTACATTGGGCCCATCCAGATAATCGTGAATAATCCTCTCATTTTCAGGTCCACACCCTTAATCACATCTCTGAATTCTTTTGCTACATAACAGGCAACATATTGACAGGTTCTAGAAATTAGGGCCTGCAGATATTCCAGAGGTATATTATTCTGCCTACAACAGAATCAAACAAAGTTGTCTTCCAAGAATAAAGGAAACAGCAAGGAGAAGACCCAAGACAGGAAAGAGCTTGGTCTGCACAGGACAAGTAGCAGGGAGCAAGGCCTCTGGAGGGGAAGTAGAGAGACAGGGAGAACCACAGCAGATGACACTGTGTACGTCTTTACAAGGGTAATTTTTTCCCCATTTGAATTATACAAGGATAGAGTCTTCTTTGAATTTGAGACTCAAACTTAGTCATTCTTTTTAAAATTATTTTATTATTGTTCAATTACATTTGTTTGCGTTTACCCACCACCACTCCCCCCACCGACCCCAGCCAAGCCCACCTCCCTCCCTTGCTACTATCCCCCCCTTGGTTTTGTCCATGTGTCCCTTATAGACGTTCCTGAAAACCTGTCCCCTCTCCCCGCCATTATCCCCTCCCACTTAACTTAGTCATTCTAAAGCTGAAGCAGGAGCACAGGCTTCCTAACTTCCAGGCCATTTCACCTCCCACAAAACCAAAAGCCATTATTATTTCTTTTGCATCTATATGAAGAAATTTCTTCTAATTGGACAGTTTTCAACCCTGAACATTTTGGTTCTTGCATGCAGAATTTCTTCAAATATGCTTCTGTATCCAATCAGAGTTTGTAAAATTTATATTTAGACATCAGGAGGCAACAGCTAAATTAACCAAAAAACTCAAAACATGAGGAAGACCCTGCATTCCAAGGTCTTTTTTTAAATTAAAAAATTAAGACAAACAGAAAAATGAATTATCTTTTTTCCAACGGCTTTCCACGTAGACTTTAGGGTAGTGTTTTGTGGTTGAATGTTTATAAGCAGAACAACACCTGTGTTGTGGTCTGTTTTTAAATAAACTCACACCTGCAGGGGCTTTTCACGGAACAGCTGCTTGGGATATTACATGTCAGTTATTTGACCACCAGGCAGAGCTCTTTCCCCTCACCACACTGCCTTCTGGGCATGTCTTAATTTACAAATAGGCTATTTCCAAAAATTTATTTGAAAATCAACAGTTCAGATTTCATGATCGTTTCCCTAGAGATATAATAGAAAACAACTTCCCAGGAAACCTCTCAAACAGTATCTCTTTCAATTCGTTAACTTCAGCAGGGTGGTCCCTCACTGTTCTAAGGAAATATTCATCCATTTTCAGGCGAGGCCTCTGCTCTAATCGGACATGTTTTCCTCTTCCTGTGATTAGCTAATTCCTGTTGCAGAATCTTTTTTCTCTGTCATTTTCCTCACTGTAGTTCCTTTTTCCTGTCAACCCTTGTTAAAAATACAAAAATCTTTAAAACTAATTCTAACAAGGCTTCCCTGCTTAATATCATCGGGTTCTGTTCACCACATTGCTCTCTGTTTCTTCATCGCCAATAAATTAATCTTATACCTCTTTATATCATTTTACACGATCTGGCATATTACTTTACATTGTCATGCTTCAAATAAAGTTATTTTATACTGTAATTAATGCTTCCTAGATGCATAGAGCGTATCATAAAGAGCAGTCACAACTGGATAAAAGGATATGAGGAAACACCAAGAGACAACTATAAAGATTCAGGAAAATGGGACATAAAATGAAACTGTTCTTGTTCTAACTCTTCTATTCCTAGTTTTTACATCATATGTAAGTGCCATACTATCTCTTTACCCCAAGAACAAGGAAAAAGCATAAATCCATAGTGGACAATATCCAGTGAATAATTATAAAAATATTTAATGCCTTCTCTTAATATAATCCTAAACATATTTTGAATCTCTCTCAAATTTCAAATAAGTTGCTTTAGCCCAAAAGATGTTTAAAAATTGACTATTTTCCAACTAACTTTGCAAAATTATAGCTATAAATATATTGTATATTTAAATAATTAACAATACATAAAACAACATAATACTTTGCAGTGTAAAGATATGTCTTAAAAGACATATATACTCTCTTCAATTACTTTGCCATCTTCCTCCTGAACAAAGAGCAAAGGCCAGATGTCAGATCGTTTCGGTTCAAATGGAACTTTAGTAGGTTATTTAACCTCTCTCTTCCTAAAGTTCATCCAAAAAATGAGCATGACTGTAGAACACAATTCATAGAACTGATGAGAATAAAGAACCTAGAACATATTTATAACATACAAACATTCAATTATTATAGTATCTATTATTATTCTTCTTCTTTTATGTTGAGAAAAGATGTCATCTTTTTTCAGGCTAACATAAATGCTAAGCTCTTATGGTAGGAAGGGAAAGGCCCATCAAAGATGTCCATATCCTAATTCTCAGAACCTGTGTCTGTGTTATGTTATAATACATAACAAGGGAGAATGTAGGTTGCAGATAGAATCAGGTTGCTAGTTGGCTAGCTGGGAATATCCAGGCAGGTCCAATGTAATCATAAGAGTCCTTATAAGAGAAAGAGGGAGGCAGGACAGTCAGTGAAAGTGTGAGAGAGGAGTTTGAAGATTCCACACTTCTGGCTGAAATAAAGTTACCATTTCAGCAAATATGTTTTTTGTGGTCTGGAAGACTAATGGTGCCTCCCAGGCCCTTGATTCAAATGATTATTCATTCATTTATTCTTTCTTTCAACAAATATCTATTGACATCTACTCTATGTAGCAGGAAAACAAGTGAATGAGATAGGTATGACCTTTGATCAGATGGCTGTACAGTCTATTGGGTAACGATATATATTTACATGATGACAGATGTGTCACAGGAGTAGGATATTGTGGGGGAGGGGGAGGCAGGGTCAAGGAAAACTCCCCAGAGGAACTAATGATGAGTCTATGTTGAGACTGAAAGAGGAGTAGAAGTCAGGCAAAAAAAGGACAAATATGGTGTGTGAGAGAATATAACATCGATGACTTAGAGTTGAGAGAAAACATGACTATTCAAGGAAATATGGCAATGTGAGTCCAGAGACCATGTTTTATATGTTTCAACATATCTACCCTTAAGTACCTACTATGATGCTGTGTGCTATGCAAAATTAAAATATTTTACATGCATGTACATTTGGCATTATTGTATGATATGACTGTAGAGTTGGGATCTTACACAGACAACTATAAAATTATACTTGATCACAAAATATGTTCATTCGGGGCCTTCACAACATGAAACAAGATTTCAAATATAATGTCAGAATACCAGTGATTTATATACAGAAAACTCTTAAGTGATGTGTTGCTATGTTAAATATTGTACAATAGAAGATTAATAGTAGTAGTTAGCAATCAGTATGAAGTAATGCCCTGATATGGCAATCAGTGTGGACAAAAATAAGTAGAAAGAAAATGATTTACAGTGAGTAAACAATTTTATCAAAAGCAGAAGCAAACAAAACCAAAAAGCATAATAAATATTCCTAAAAATAATCAATGAAGGAACAATAGACCAATCTTTGAATGATAGCCTCTACTTATACTTTACCAATATTTGCCTGTACACATCTACTGCATTCATGCTTTCCAAGATTCCAAAACAAAACTGAAGGGATTCAACATGGCCGATGCCTCCTGCTTCTCCTTTTTTATTGTCATTATGTTGGTTGAAATTGATGCCACATCTCTCAGTGATCTTAATTTATAAACATAAAGGGCCAAGTTTTTTCAATACACATTGAAGCATATGTCTCTGGGCCCTACATGTTTATCATTAGTGATGAAATATAGACCAAGTCTTGGCTGAGTGATTCATCTGTCTGGAGTGTACACCAAAGGTTACAGGTTTGATCCTAATCAGAACATATACCTGGGTTGCAGGTTCAATCCCCGGTCAAGGCACACACAGGAAGCAACTAATAGATCAATGTCTCTCTCTCTGTCTCCCTTCCTCTCTCTAAAATCAAAAAACATATCCTTCGGTGAGGATTTAAAAATACACATAGAGACTAGGAAACAGTATAATAAAGTAGTTCAGAAAACCAAATTCAGAGTAAGACAGACTTGAGTTTAACCACCAGTTATATAACCATGGGCAAATTACATCACATTTCTGAGCCTCATCTGTGAAAAGAAGCATAATAATGGTACCCTTCTTACAAACATATTATAAAAATTAAATAAGATAATGTACTTAAAGAACCAAGAACAATGCCTCATACATATCAGTATCTCCCCAAATATTCAATATCATTGGCAATAGCAAGTGGAGAAATAGTTCCTAATCTATTTTTTTAAAGCCTTACTCCCAGGACCTATTTAGACACTATAAGTCATCACCTAGATAATGTTAACAGCCTCACACTAACTTCCTACCCACAATCTGACCTTTTTTCATCAATTCTCTCATCTCGCCCTGTTATAAACCCTCCAATGGTTCCCCATTGCTCTTAGCATAAAGTCTGAGTTATCTCTGAACACCAAAAATAGATAAAAATCAATGTCACATTTGCAGGCAGCTTATTAAAATCTTAGATTGCTTTTACTAACTTCTAATACCTTATTGAAGTTTAACAGAATTTAATTTAACCCATTATTGATTAGCTATTTACCAGTACTTATAGATGTAAGTGACTGTGTTAGATAGTGTCACGGTTACCGAGATGCACAGTGATATATCTGGCAGAAAAGTATATAAATACCTGTAGTTTTAACACAATAGAGAAAAGGTTTTCATATCCTATCCTGAATATGCAAGCCCCCAAATCTCTCTAGTTCAGATTTTTCTCTGAGTTAGAGAAAAATCTGAGCTAGAGAGAGAAGAGTTAAGAGCTATAGGAAGAGTTAAAGGGCTATTACATGCTAATGAGGCGACATTTTAGCTGGGCTTTGAAGGCTATCTAAGAACTGAGACATGGGCAGCCAAAGAAAAGGCCAGGAGAAAGAAATCTCAAAAAGAGAACAATGTGTAATGCAGTTTGGCTAGAATGCAGAATTCCTCAAGGAAAGTACTAGGAGAGCAGGGGAGAAAATAAGTTGGGGCCAGATAAAGGCAGGCCCTGAGTACTAGGCTAAAAGGTAAGGCCTTTAGGCTATAGAGAATCAGGAGTGACCACAGAAAAAAATTTACATAGACTGTGTTTCAAAAGACCTTCACCATCAAAGCTATAATTACCATTAAATCGATAGTTAATGTAGAAATAATTTATCAATCATATTCCTCAAGATGAGAAAAGGTAAAAAGAGATTAAAATGATGTTTAGAAAATAATCACACAGCAGCTCACTGGATTCAAGTTTGGGAGGAAAACCAGTGCCACGATCTCACTGAATCCTTCATTTCGTGGTTGGAGCTGGCAGACCAGTCATTTTTCATTAAAAGCTTAAAAGGGTTCATATGTTTATCCCATATTTCAGAAGTTCTATATTTTACTTCTGATTCACTTCTAGGATTTTTGTGTCTTTAAATAAATACAGACCTGAGCTGCAAAAAGAATCTACAATTTACTGGTTTCAGGGTAAGTGGTTTCCATCAGAAATGAAAGCAGATGGCAACTATTCTTCACTTCTTTCATTTTCTTTCTTAAACCTAAAAACATCCCTTCTTTCTTTTTTGCACCCCAAAATAGTTCAAGGAGTTTCTGTGATTATATTAAATTATCTAAATAATTTGATAGGTAATAACACTGAGAATCCATTTTCCCATTATTACTATCACAGAAAACTATTTTTACTATTACTACTACTTCTCTGAGTGTAAAAGAAACTACTTCTTAACAACCTCAGTCATCAAAACCTAGGAGTCTGTGATGTTGGGAAAAAAGTAAACACACAGTTAATTATTGGCTTAAGTTTACAAAAGTTACATATTTAATATCTCATCTTTTAAATTAAAAGAAAAAAACCGTACCGATGACTAGAGAAGCACAGAAGACACTGCAGCTCATTGTAAAAGGCTACTGTTTTGATATGCTGACCTGACCTTGATTCCAGGATTTTTTAAAAAGTGACTACTTGGATCTAGACTTAATGGGGCTCACACACTTAGTCAGGGGAAAGCAGTAAGTGTAAGTGGAGATAAGTAAAACCAAGAGGAAGTTCTTCCCCTGTCTGAGGAGACCAGGAAAATGAGTCTTAAAGGGTGAATAAGAGTTCTCTAGAAAGTGTAAAAAAACATGTGCAAAGGAAAAGAGGCAAGAAAAAGCACAGCCCACACGAGGTTCACGAGGAACCTTGTAGGTATAATTACTTATACATTAATGATTGATTCAATGATAATTATAGCTTTGATGGTGAAGGTCTTTTGAAATACAGTTCACATATTTTTTTCTTTATTCAGCCCTCATTTTCTATACAATACAGGCCTTAGCTCTTAACCTCATATATTATGTATAACATATATGCATATGAAAAAATATACAATACTATGCCCCACTTGATGGCAGTGAGAATGTAGTAATATGTAAAGTTCTATGCAGGAGTCAGGTCATAAGGAATATAAAAGGCTACTGTTTTGATATGCTGACCTGACTTAAGGACCTTAAGTCAGGTCATAAGTCCTTAAAGTTTTAAAGGACTTTAAGATAGGGACCTATAAGGTCATTTTGTGTGTGTGTAGGTGTGCTTATCTGTTTATTTTTTAAATTGAACCTAAGAAGCAAACAGTTATTCTCCTCAGTTCCTGGTACATTCTCATTATTGGCCCAAGGCAGATTCTTCCCCTACTCCTTCCAGTCTCCAAGCCTCATTCCCATTCTCTGCTGCCCCATAGCAATTGTCCTTTCATATTTAATGTACATTATTTTTGTTTGCATATATCTTAAAAATTGTGTCTTGTTGTACTGCGCATTCGTTTCTAGTTTACATGCATTATATTGTATTACATATCTAATTTTTTTATTTTGTTCCCTAAGCACATTGTTTTTAAGAGCTACTCATGTCGCGTTACAGATATACTCATATAATCTACTATTTCCAGTTACTGGGTAGTTAAAATGGCCATCTAATTTACCATCATGAATAAAATCATGAAAGTAAAAGGGGGTGCTATTCATAATTACACTGGAATAACAGGTGAAATCGGGCCATAATCGGCAAACCGAGATGGGTGGTCACTCTGTGCTCCTGAACTCTATGCTGTTCATCCATGACATTTTACTGATTTGCTCTTCCAGAGACGAGCATCCAGCTGGTCTCCCACTCGCTGCTATCAAAGTAACTTTCCAGACAGCCTCATACGGTTCCCATTATGGACCTGTGTGAGAATTGTTAGCCCAAAAGATGTCTGTAATATTTATAAATTTCTGATAAGTAAGTATGAGAATGCTGAAAGGGTGAGCAAAGGGAAAAGAAAATTGTAAAGCAGTGATTGAAGAATAAAGAGAGGTTGAGCACTTCAGTCAGAATGGAAGGTTTTAGTAGGAGGTAATGAAAGATATGACTGGCTAGAAAGTTGGCTTCGAGCCAAAACTGTGGAAGGGCCATGTATGTTGTGAACTTTATCTTGGTAGTAACTGAGAGTCATTGAAAGTTTTTGAACAAGGGTGTGGGACAATGGAAATTGTTTCTAGAAAGGTATATCTAGCCCTGGCTGGTGTGGCTCAGTGGATTGAGTGGCGGCCTGAGAATCAAAGGACTCACTGGTTCGATTTTCAGTCAGGGCACATGCCTGGGTTATAGGCCAGGTTCCCAGCAGGGAGCATGTGAGAGGCAACCACACGTTCATGTTTCTCTCTCTTTCTCCCTTCCCTCTCTCTAAAAATAAATTTTAAAAAAAATTTTTTAAAAGAAAGGTATATCTGACAATACTGAATCAAATGTACAGAGACTGGAAATGAGATGATGTATTGAGCTAATATTTGAAAGTAAGTATAACAGAACAGTTAGCTACAGCGCAGTATGGATTCTGAAGCCAGCTGTCTGGATTCAAATCTAGTTCTACCAATTACTAGCCGTATTACCTCCTTTAAAGTCCAAATGGCTCTGTTTCCTAGGTTAGAGATTATTATAGTACCTTCCTCATAGAGTGGAATGTCAAGAGCTTATAACAATACCTAGTACAAACTGCTCTCATTGTTAGCTATTATTATTATTATTGCTGCATAGTCCAGGAAGAATTTGAGATCAGTTTAGCTAATCTGGCAGTAGACCACCTTCAACACCCAGAACTCCTGCCCGGAAGAAAGTATGCTAATATAACCTAGTGCGCAGGTGGCAAACACAAGGCCTGTGGACCGAATCTGGCCCTCTACCTTTTTTTATCCGCCTGGCACCTTGTTTCTACCCGGCAGCAGCACTGAGCTCTCACTTAACTGTTAAGGAGTAGTTACATTTATACAGTCCTAAAATCACATTAGGCCCTTTGAAGGCAATTATGAGGCCGATGTGGCCCCCAGTGAAAATGAGTTTGACACACCTGACCTAGTGTGTCATTCACAAACCCCCACCTTCTCCTAAAGAGCTTAAAATAAGGCAAAAGGTGTTTTTTTTTAAGTTGGCTCTTATTATGTGTAGCTTGCTAACTCCTAAGGCAATACAATAATAGAATAAAAATTGAGGTTGATGATGAATTATAGTTGCCACATATATAATAGTTAAGTATCAAATGTTATTTAATACCTGTTCATTTTCTCTGTGGGCTCAGTGTTTTGCTTTTTGATTGGCATAAGTGTATGATAAAGCTATTAATTTCTTCCCAGTAATACAAATTTTTAAGAAAAAATACTCACCTAAGTGGCATTAACATTAATTTATGAAAGATTAGTTTGTGGAAGCCACTGGAATTAAACAACTGACTTTAACTGCTCTTTATCAAAAAGATCTGAGAATGTTAGAACATAACACTCTCTGAATATATATTGGTGATTGCAACTTTATTCTAAATAGAAAATGTAATGTGTAGTATAAAGTAAATAATATTAGAACAATATGATTATTTTCATTAAAAATATCCCAAATAACTTTCTAACCTCTCTTTAATAACATACACATATTGGTCCTGAAATATGACTAAATTTTCAAATAATATGCAATAAAAATCAGCAGAAGAATTGCAATTTGCTTTATGAGCCTAAATAAAACTTAATGTTTAGAAATAATGAAAATTCAATACTACATGTAAAGCAAGGATAATTATGGTTCCAGTTTAGATGCAACATTATATAAGCGATATTTCTAGCGTGACAGTCCAGAGATGATCTCCCACAGCATTGGGTTTACATCACATACTGCCTTGTATTTTCCCAATCTGCATGTATGTCTTCTTTCCACCTGGTTAAAAGCTCCTAGAGAAAAAAAGACTGGCCAATTCTCATTTGGATCTATTATAGCATATAGCATTCTGCTAAAGTTAATAAACAGTCGATAGTTGTTGAATGACAAAAATCTATTGGTATTTACATTCAAAAGTGAATTCTGTGCTTGTTGGGAACCGTCCTGCCTGGTTTCAGAAGCTGTGACCTGCATCCCCCACCCCCCCACCACCCCCACCCCCACCCATGGCTAAGGCTGAATGAGCAAACTTTGGACCACAAGCCACTAAGGAGACAAAGCTTATCTCCCTGGCAGGGGTTCCTTTTGCTTCACCCTGCCTGACCCCCAATGCTTGATTGTTTAGCCAATGATGGGTAAGATTCCTCAAGGGAGGGATGACCTAAGATAGCCATGATCATGGGGGGCCAAGGGAAGGACTTGGGTGCTATAGAAAAAGGGCATGATGGACACTTGCCCCTCAGCTTTGCAATAGCCTGAGTCCTCGTTCTGTCTGAAAGAAGTCTCCTAATCTCTTGGCTGCCTTACTTCCCCTGCCTGATTTAAGCCCTGAAGCAATGCCTTAAGCCTGAAACAATACTGGAGGTGGGTACAGCCCTGTGCTGGAAAGGGCAGGTTCCCTGGGGCAATCATGCCTAAGAAAAAAAATGCATAAAATCCTGTGAAACCTACTTTACTAACACCCTCAATTTAAATAATAAGGGACCAAGCAAGAAGTGAGTTTGTTCCCCAAAGTTTTATGGCCCTTTAACTATCTGACCCTGACTTAGAATAAGCCCTCAGAGTTCTTTTTGTGTTATCTATTGTTTAATTATTTCTGCCCGACAATGATTGATGAACTTTATTCCTGTGCAAATTGGACCCAATAAAAGCCTGTCCAGGCAAGGGTTGGGGCACTCTCCCCTTGAGGGAATGCCCATGCCCATCCTTTTTCCTCCAAGGAACTCTAGTCTGTGTGAGTTTGTCTCTTATCTCATTCACAATGTCTCGGACCCCATGAGATGGGGTCCTCGTCATGTGCTTGCCAACAAAACACAGGATTTTTACCCCACATCATTTTTATTCATAAAATTACATTTTTAAAATCTTGTAAAGGTTTTCAATTGTATGTTACTTCAAAATATCACTTTCCTAAAAATGTGTATTACTTTATTAAGTTAAGGACACATACTTTCTGCAAAGAAACTGTATGTCACTACTACTTCTAGCAAGATAGCAAACGTTCAGCTTCCAACACCTATATTTGAAAGTATCAAAATACTAACAGCCAATCATATGTAAAGTCTGAAAATTTAAACCTTGAATTTTTCTAAGATTATAGGGCTGTCCTTTCATACTTCTAGCCCTAGCAATATTTCTAAAGACAAAGTTAACTAATTATTCCCTTATTACCACCCTCTTCCTCACAAACTTTAATCTGTGCTCTTGGTTTCTTTCATCCACACAGCAAAATACACCCTCTGGGGAAGATCTGAGACTAATTCACACTAAAGAAGCAAAGGACTGGTAACAGCTGAGTGCGAAAGCCTGTTGTGGGAGCCCTGTCTCTGGTTTCTGTGCCTAATATGCTAATATAATATACTTACTAATTGAAAATAACAATGTGAGGCTGGCATTGATGATCCCTAAAATCCACCCCAGTTTAGGTTACCTCCTTCAGGGATGTTTGTAGCCTAATGCATCATTCAGTCACTCTGTTTTATGCAGCACCTGCGACAGACAGGTAATCAAATACCGTGATTTCAATACTTACTCATTAAACAAACTTTTTGGATGCTTTCTCTGTGTCAGACACTGTACTGGGTACTTGCAGTATCAGTGTTTGTAGAGATCTGCTAGGCGATGTAGAAAAACTGAGGAAAAGACAATTAAGGGAGTTGAGACCAAAGAGGTGGTGCTTAAACGTATCTTCAATACAGCAGAAATTTCCCAAGGTTGGGTGGAGTACTAAACCCTGTTTAAATAAGAAGGATGGCGTCTATACAAAGAGAGATGTAAAGGGCATGTTGAGTGTTTTCAGTAGCCGAAGCCTCGGTAACACAGGACAAGGGTTCACAGCACTTAACTACAGGTATTACTGGGCACGTGCGCCATGATTACTTGATTAAAGCCTGCCCCCGCTAGACCGCAAGTTGCACGAGTACGGGCACAGCGCCTGCTTCTGCCCACCATTGTTTTCCCATGGCCTAGCACGCTGCCTCGTACTTAATGTTGAGAGATTAGTAAATTAAGGGTAAGTCATTGAATTAAAATGTGTCATTTCCAAAGCATCTGGAAGAGTGAAACTTCTCCATTAAAACGAATAGAAATCACGGAGTCTTCCACAGCCAAACTGAGATCCTCGGAAAGAGTCAAACCCTAGAGCGGGGCTCTGTCTTCCCATAGTCATCCCTCTGAGACTCAAATCCCCGAGAGTCACCGAGCTCTGAGCGCGGGCAGCTGGAGGTCTTCTAACAGCGGTCCAGAAGCTCGGCCTCCGCTCACGCCCCAAGCCGATGACAGGATCATCCTGTCCGGCAGCGCCAGCGGCGCCCCCAGGCAACGGTGCTTGGAAATACATTTGCACGTGGCGGAGGGAAGAGCATCCTGATTAACTTCCAGACCGATGAACGGAAAATATAAAACAATTTCGGTAAACCAGGAAATCCTATACGCCCTCACTGAGCTCCAGGTCTGCGAAATGCCCGGTACATGCTCAGTACAGTTCTCTGCACAGCCCCGGGGTACCAACCCTAGGCGTAGAGGCAGAGCGCCCTCTACCTGTCCCGGCGACCTAGCCTCGCAATTTCTTCACTACGCCCGGCCCCCGTGTCCCCGCCCATTCAGGCTCGCGAGAGTAAGAACAGAGGTGTTCCTAAGGGGCTCTACGGAACTAAACTTCCTATATCTATTGTTCCTACACGGAAAGATTTTAATTCACCCGACTAGATTGGTATTAAAGGGCAAAGCGAAAAGGGAGGAGCTCTCAACGTGCCTAGGTTTACGGAACCGAGCGGAAGTTCCGGTTCACACGCACACGGAGAGCATCCTGGGAGCCGGAAGGAGGTACTATCTCCTAAGCTTAGTCTACGGAGCGCCGGCAAACTCGCGTGGTAGGTACGTGAGCGCGTGGCTGTTTCAAGAGGCGTGTTGCTGGAGCGCGGGACGCCTGCACGGAGATCAGGAGTGGCGGATACCCTGCCCTCGGTGTAGAATCTGAGACCTCGAGCTATGGTGGGGAGATCCCGGCGGCGCGGAGCGGCCAAGTGGGCAGCTGTGCGGGCCAAGGCAGATGGCGGCCCAGCGGATGAAAAGGAGGACAATTTCGAATTGCCGCCCTCACCGGGGGACTCCACCTACTACCAAGATAAGGTAGATGATTTCCATGAGGCCCGCTCACGAGCCGCCTTGGCTAAGGGCTGGAAGGATGTAGAGAGTGGGGACGAGGAGGAGGATGGCGATGAAGAGGAGGAGGTGCTAGCCTTAGATATTGCCGATGAGGACGATGAGGATGGAGAGAGTGCCGGGGATGAGGATGACGATGATGATGGTGGGAGCTCCGTGCAGAGTGAGGCTGAGACCTCTGTGGATCCCAGTTTGTCTTGGGGTCAGAGGAAGAAACTTTACTATGACACGGACTATGGTTCCAAGTCCCGAGGCCGGCAGAGTCAACAAGAAATAGAGGAGGAGGAAAGAGAGGAGGAGGAGGAGGCACAGCTCATTCAGCGGCGGCTAGCCCAAGCCCTGCAAGAGGATGATTTTGGGGTTACCTGGGTGGAGGCCTTTGCAAAACCTCAGGCACCTCAGGTAGATGAGTCTGAGACACGGGTCGTGAAGGACTTGGCAAAAGTTTCGGTGAAGGAGAAGCTAAAGATGCTGAGGAAGGAATCACCAGAGCTGTTGGAGCTGATCGACGACCTGAAAGTTAAGTTGACAGAGGTGAAAGATGAGCTGGAGCCATTGCTGCAACTGGTGGAGCAAGGGATCATTCCACCGGGAAAAGGAAGTCAATATCTGATGACCAAATATAACCTCTATTTGAACTACTGCGCCAACATCAGTTTTTATTTGATCCTGAAAGCCAGGAGAGTCCCTGCACACGGACATCCTGTTATAGAAAGGCTTGTTACCTACCGAACTTTGATTAACAAGCTGTCAGTTGTGGATCAGAGGTTGTCCTCTGAGGTTCGTCATCTACTTACACTTAAGGATGATACTGGAAAGACAAAACTAACTCCAAAAGCAAAATCCACCAAGGCCAAACCAACATCTGTTTCAGAGGCTGCTGCTGCCTCTGCTGTTACAGATCTTTCTGATGATTCCAATTTTGATGAAGCTGCACTGAAACATTCTAAAGAAACAGAAGACAGGCAAAAGCTGAAGAGAAAGAAAGAAGAAAATAGTACTGAAGAACAGGCCCTTGAAGATAAAAATGCAAAGAGAGCCATTACCTATCAGATTGCTAAAAATAGGGGACTTACACCTAGGAGAAAGAAGATTGATCGTAATCCCAGAGTGAAACACCGGGAGAAGTTCAGAAGAGCCAAAATTCGAAGAAGAGGCCAGGTTCGTGAAGTTCGCAGAGAGGAGCAACGTTATAGTGGTGAAATATCTGGAATTCGTGCAGGAGTTAAAAAGAGCATTAAGCTTAAGTAAACATTTTGCTTTAATTTTTTTGCAAGTTTTAGATCAATAAATTTTAATTTTAAGTAGTGAAGTGATTGTATTAATATACCACCTAATCTTAAATTTTAAATACTCAGCAGGGAAATTCATGTGGGTTATTAATTTATTTGTCCTTTAATTTTTATTAAGGTCATACTAAGGGCTGTGGGAGGAATATGCAGGTGCTTGGGAAAAGAGATGATGGTGCAAAAAGGTCTCCAAAATCCTGTCAAGTAGTAACCTAGGAAAATTTCACTGCTAGTTGTGGAACAACAGTCAACTTAGAATGCTTGTATAGTTTTTCTCATAAACTGAAGTGAATGCACCTTTGGCAATCATTCATAAAATAGCCTATAAATATTTGTGACATATTATTTCATTTACCTAAGTATAATTCTTGAGCGGTACAGGTGTTAATAAATAGGTTTAATGTTAACTTAAGAATTTTGTACATCGTGTGGTAAAAGCTTAAGAGTGAAGAGGAACTGATCAGAGAAAGATATTCCTTAATTACATTAATTATGATATTTTCTAATAGTCTTTAATGTGGTAAATAGGTAAAAATTTCATTCCCCCTTCTTTACTGATGCTGTGCCATGGTTGCCATTTCTACACTCCATTTGCTGGAAATTTGGTATAATTACTCCTTAGGTGAGTGCCAACTTTGAGTGGTAACAAAGACATTTTTCTAAGTTGCTCTGGTATTTTACAGTAGGAGAGAGATATCGAGAGGGTGAACTTAAAAATATTTAGGATGATGCCAGGGAAGAAATTGAGAGGACTGGTGAAGGAAAGCACAAAATATGACTTAACTATGTCACTTTTTTATTAAATATTGTGCTAGCCGCTACAGATGTAGAGATGATCAGCGGTTAATATTTACTAAACATTTGTCATGTACCAGATATGGATCACCTCATTTAATCTTTGCAGTAACCTTGTGAGGTAGTACTGTTCTATCAGAGTTGAGGGTGCTGAAATTCGTGAAGGTTAAGTCTGTAAAGGACATCTTGAGATTTGGGTCTAAGCCAGCTTAATTTGAGCCTTTACTCTTAACCTCTGGTTTATATCTGCCTCCTTAGAATAGCACACACGTCAAATAAGTTTATCTTTTGCTCTCTTATAAATAAAAGAGGTGGATTGGAAGTAAAATTAACATTTACTGAATGCTGAAGTACACTTTGTACTTATTTCCTTTTTCTTCACAACAATCCTTGTGTGGTAAATAAATTCTATTACCCATAGTTACAGAGATGAGGAAACTGACCAAAGAAGTAACTTCTCAAGGTTATTTAGCTATTCATCCCAGCTGTTCTGGCTTCGGGGCCCTGTCGCTTTTGATACCACATAAAAAGTGTAGGTTTTAGAGTTAACTTACTAGGGTGGCTTTGAATTAATTACTCGATCTCTGACTCACTTCATCTATATAGTATAATTATAATACTTATTTTGAAGAGATAAAACAGTGGTTAAGAGCTGTGGGATCATAGAAAATGTGTATGTGTTTGTGTCTGTTTGCCTCCTCTCCCCATCCCTCATACAGGGATTCTAACACCCTCGTCAATTCCTAAGTCATTAGAACACTCCGAAGCATCTTCTGCTCTAATGAGGTTACTTTGGATGGGCTCCTGAATGGCTCCAGGATGGGGGCTGGTCACCAGAAAGACCAAGCTATGATTAGAAACTTAAGAGTTTTTAGTCCGATTCTCCAGAAAGGGGAGAGGGGCAGGAAATGGAGTTAACGATTGATTATATCTTTGTGAGAAAATCTCCATAAAAACCCCAGTAGTGCGGAGTTTGGGGACCTTCCATGTTGGTGAACATATCCATGTACTGGGAAGGAGATGCACCCCAGTTCCGTGGGGACAGAAGCTCATGTGCTCAGGACCCTCCCAGACCTCATCCTATGCTTTATCTGGCTGTTCATCTGTAACCTTTATGTCCTTTTACTAAACTGGTAAATGTGATTTCATACGTTCTGTGAGCAAATCAAGTGTTAAGGCATGTTTTACTTTTCACCTACTGTATTTTCTCACGTCAGAGTTTTTAACGTACTTTAGCTATGCATTCCAGATGTTTTCTTTTTTAAAAAAATTCAATTGATTTTTAGGAAGTGAGAGACATTGATTTGTTCTTCCACTTATTTATGCATTCACTGGTTGCTTCTGTGTGCCCTGATCTGGGATGGACCTTGTGACCTTGGCATATCAGGACCTGTTCCAACAAACAGCTACTCCAGATATGTTTTCTTGACTCAGTTACTCATTTTTGAAAAAAAGAAAACAATGATTTTTCTTTTACATTTGCTTCAAAGTGAAGGTTTACATACAGTAAATTTTTAAGAATCAACATTTTTTAAACTACAAAACAAAAAAAAACATGGAAGAAACTAATAAATAATGTTCTGCATTAAGAGAAATGAGAGAGTGTAGCAATTAGGAATTTGATCTCCCAAGCCAGGCTGAGTTTAAATCCCAATTTCAACTTACTTAATGGTGTGTCTTGGGTCTACTTAACCTGTGTCCCAATTTCCTCACATTGAATAATACAGTATTGTTATAGCCATTTAAAAGTTAAACCATGTAACAAATGTAGAACAGCACCTGGCAGGTAGTAAGTACTTAGTACTAGTCACTATTAATCCATTAGAGAAAAAAACTAAAATACACCACTTGAAAGCATTAATTTTCTTCTTGGTTTTATCATAATGGTTCTTAAACCAGAATGCTAAGTAAGCATCTTGGTAAGTTTAAAATGTAGATTCTGATTTAACTGGGCCAGTGTCTACTCAGATCTGTGTTTTTAACAGGTAACTCACATGATGCTGATCCAGATGGTCTATAGAACATACTGTGGGAAACACTGCCATGGGCACACTGATTTTTAGGTTTCTCTTTAGTGACAGAGACTATGAATGAAATTACAAGAATGAAATATGATGTATTACCATGGGATTACAAAAACCTGAGGGTAGCCCTAGAAGAATGTTGAAAGCAATGGATATTCACCCCCCGTCCCCCCACCGCCACCCACACCAGAACAATAACAGGCCTAATCACAACATTTTACATACCATGTCAGTGGATTCCTAGACTCGGAAGCCAGGAGTCCTTGGACGACCTCAGTAGGAAAACTTATACTAGGTAACTGTTCTTTTCATACCCTTAAGCATTGCTTTATATGGCCTGTGGTAACATGTATACTAGGAGATCTTACCATGGGTGGGAAAGGGGATTCAAAAAAAGTTGATAACTGAACAGAATTTGATTAGCACCTAGAATTTTTTAATATTTATTAAAGGACCTCTTTTAGACATACATTTCTAATCACACCACATTTGAACATACACAAAAAGGGACATTAAGGCCAAATAAGTTTATTAAAATTTATACTCAGTTCAATTTTCTTGAATCACTTCTATTTTGGGTTCCTGATAGCCACAGAATCAAAGAATTTTGACAGGACTTTAGAAAGGGATTTTGAATAAAAAGGTGTGGAGAGGGGTGTTACCGAACTACCAGAGGAATAAATTGGCTGTACATTGTAAAAAGGAGAAGCTCAAAAGATGTCAGCTTTGGAAATATACACATTGGTAGAAGAGATAAACACATTACAGTCAGAGCCATTTACTGCATACCAGGTCCAAGTCCTTTGCAATAATAACACAGGCAAGATAAGATGAAGATTTCAATTAGAGCATAAATAAAGAGACAGTTTTGAGAGAAATTCAGAAGAGAATTGAAAAAGCACTTGAGACTGGAAAACACAAAGTTATAGGTCAGCAAAAGTAAACAACCAAAGAGGTCTAGCAACACTATTAAGATTAAAACTAAATAGCCACAAAATATGATAGGCTTCCTTAGGGTAGGAATTCTGTTCCACAGTATGTACAACACAATTTTGCTGTTAGCAGGTCTTCATAGAAAAGATAAACTAAAACCCCCTCAATGTTTTATTATTCCCTATTATAAACAGAACATTCATGATAGACTACTTGCAAGTACAGAAGAGTAGAAAAATACATCCATATTTCTACCACCAAAAGAAAACTGCCATTATTTGACCTAGTCTAAATACATTGCTTAAGACAAAAGACATTCATTGAGAGTGCATTGTTGCATTGAGTAGTGTTTATATTTCTTAGGAGTATTACAGCCCCTGGCCAGGTGGTTCAGTTGGTTGGAGTGTGGTTCCGTACATCACAAGGTTGCAGGTTCAATCGCTGGTCAGGGCACATACCTACGTTGTGGGTTCCATACTTGGTCTAGATGCATGTGAGAGGCACTTCTCCATCTCTCCCTCAAATCAATAAGCATATTCTCCGGTGATTTTTAAGTGATTACTATAGATACAATAAATATGGAGAGGAGGTATGTGTTGACTAAGTATCTTTGTATTAAGTGTTTTGGAAAAATAATCAAATAACAACCATCAAAACTAGTAACAGCAGTCAAAACCTAGTAAGGCAAAAGGAAAGAATGATGGAACCAGAAAAAAGCTTTTCAGCAGGCTGTCCCTCGGGAAGCACACATGTGCCTTTCCCTTCTGTTTCTTCTTCCTCCACAAGGTGCATCTCCTAATCTCTAAGGGTCCCCAGGAGACTTGCACCCAGGGGAGCAATGAACAGCAGCAGCTCATCCCAGGCTAACCCCCTGAACCTGTCTCCAGGTCCCCCTTTTCTCTGACTTCTCAGCTGGCTAAAGCAGCCCCATCTAGGCTCATTTCTTTCCTATAACATTTTTAGAGAACTGAAGCAGCCCGGGCTAGGCTCTCTGCTGTTGCTTCTATCCTAAGCCTTTCCTTGTTTCACTGTTCCCAGTTTTAATAATTTAAAAAAAAGAGAGAGACACAGAGAGCTTTTCACACTGCAGGTTTATATTAACTAATTAGTACCAACAAATTCCTGCATTTATTAGAGTGAGAAGTTTAACATGAAGAATTACCTTATTTTCAAATAAGACTTTTCCCAAGTACCACACAATGAAAAACAAATGGCTCAAGAAAGCCATTTTGGAATCATAATAAACCTACGTACTATACTGAGAGAGAACACCAACACTTCCCAAGTGGTATCTTTTCCCTGATTGCAGCTCTAAGAAGCTTATGTGAAATGTACACCCATGACATTGATCTCTAAAAAGTTTTGAAATATATTCTAAGTGTCCATCCTTAAAATCACCAAAGGGTTTCAAAAAACTAAACATGGACAAATAAAAATAAAATGTGGATAAAGTAGAAAAGCAGCCCTTTCTATAACAAGAAGATAGAGCTTGATTCTTCCAATGGCTTGGATTTTTGTCGCTCTGCATTTTCAAGAAAGAGCAACATTTGGGCTTATTTTTATAATCTTGGCTTCTCTAGATATATGTAGCTACTGAATCAAGACTTTATGTCATGAGGGGTTATGCAGAGCTGGGATTACATTGTAGATCCAAAAGCTGAAAGCATAAGAAACTAGGAACTTGGAATACCACCCACCTTTAAAGAAAATGCTCATAAATAGCATTCCTGTAAAATTTAAAGGACTCATATTTTAGCTGATTCTCTATATTCATTACACTGTGACTTAATTAATGACAGAAAGCATTAAGAGTTTTTTTAAAAGTAGACATAAAAAGCCCCAGTACCCTGCAAGATTCCATAGCATGTCAATGTTTCTAATACCTGTAGGTATCTTAGCTAACTAGAAAGGACAAAGTTAGCAATTTAGGCTAGATAAATTTCACATTGTGAAATTCTTTACTGAAACATTGCAAAAGACCTCTGTGAAGGAACCTGACAAGAATATGATACTTTGAAATTTCTACATGCAAAAACAGGGTAAAAGATCCAGTTAAGGATGGGTGTTAAAACCATATAATGCAGGGTTGGGTGGCTGGGTGAAAAACGTGAAAGGATTAAGAAATAGAAATTGGCAGTTACAAAATAGTCAGGGGAGTGTAAATTAAAACATACTGAATATAATATATCTAAATGCTATGCTGTACACCTGAAACTAATACAATATTGAATGTCAACTGTAATTTTTTTTAATTTAAAGAAAATTGATGCAGACAGCAAGCTTTTAGAACAAGTGTTGCAATAACTAAAACCTGTCTTCACCTGTAGTTATGTCTGGAGGCTAACATAAGGTGTGAACATTACAGGAAAGAAAAATAACATGTAGAATCTCTTCATTTTTCTTTTCAAGGTATAATAAAATTTACAACTCCTAAAACGCTAATAGTTTTTTTATATCCAGACTCTCACCATCACCAATGCAAATAAAAAGCCCCACAAACTTTTAAAATTTTAAAGAAATGATGAAAAGGCTTTTCTTTTTTCAACTGGGTTTGTTCTTAAGTTATGTGCTGTTTCATCAAAATGATAAAATATAGCTAATAATTATTTTACCCAATGCCAGACTCTGTTTTAAAGGCTTTACTTATATTTCTTTTTTAACCCTCACAATATTCTATGGATAAGTGACATAAACATTTTTACAGAAGAGGAATCTAGGCTCAGATGACAACTTAAGTGGGCAGTAACTCTGGGATCTACAAGTTAGGAGAATATCACCAAGTGAAAAGCTACTAAGAAATTTTCTGACTGCTTCAAGTTAGCTTCTTGTAGATTTAGCTTCTTCTAAATTTAAAAGATGTTTTCTTTTAGCCCTGGCTGGTGTAGCTCAGTGGATTGAGCACGGGCCTGTGAACCAGACAATCACGGTTCGATTCCCAGTCAGGGCACATTCCTGGGTTGCAGGCCAGTTCCCTGCAGGGGCCAGTTCCCAGCAGGGGATGCGCAAGAAGCAACCATACATTGATGCTTCTCTTCTTCTCTCCTTCCCTTCCCCTCTAAAGATAAATGAATAAAATATTTTTTTAAAAAAGATGTTATCTTTTAAATTTAGTCTTGTTTAAAAGATTTGGTGAACGATAGATAGTATGGTAATTTCTTGTGGTAATTCCAAGAGTGATTTTCAGAGAATAACAACAATTAAAAACTTACTTTTTTTGAGAGAGAGAGAGAAGTAACTTCTACAGGAAGAAAGACAAATCGGAGTAAGAGGGAGAAGCAGGTGGGCAAAATGTTACACACCAGTGATTTTTAATTATGAGGCAACATGGATTTCGTGCCAGCATTGTACAACCTGAACACAAAGCCAGTGAGCCTTGAGAAATAGGAGCACATTCACGGAATCCCGCATAAAGAATAATGATAGTAACTAGAAATGGTCTTTATTAGAGAAAGTGTTTACTTATAGGAATTACTAGATTGGTAAACACTGATTCAAATAGTCAAAAGAAAGCAACAGCGGCCAATTACTAGCGAGGCGGTATGAAAGTGAAAACTGTCGACCTGTAATAGATGCTTGTCGTATTTAATTCTAAGCTGTTCGGTTTAAAATGCACTCATGCGCACCCGGAACACCGGAAACCAGGGAGTGAAAGTCAAAGCAAATTCAAGGTTTCCATACAGTGCACATGACAGGGAACAAAAGAGATGGTGAAACGGAGACACCCGCCTCTGGTTTCTCACACAAAAAGCTCCTGAATCAAAACAGTGAATCCACATTTAAAATTCTAATATGTGAAATGCAAACCGTACAGTTTAATGCCCGGGGGTGGGAAGAGATTCCTTTTTAAAATTAGGCCCCTGGGAGCAAACAGCTGACCACTTGGAAGGGCCGTGCAGGGGGCAGCTGAGGACGAGCCACAGCCTTGCCGTCTCTTCTCCCGGGTCGCCAGGGACAGACGCGTTGCGGGTGCGGAGCGGGAAGTGGGAAGAGACACCGCCCCCTAGGGGAGCCGCGCCGCAGGCTGGGGGCCGGGGCGGGAGGGGCCTCGGGAGGAGGCGGCCGGTAAAGAGGCCGCGCCGTCGGGCGGGGCTGTCGCTTGAGCTGGCTCGGACCCCGGCGAAGCGGGCTCTGGACGGAGTGGCGGAGTCCAGACAGCGGCAGAGGGGAAGGTGGTGGCGGCAAGGACGGGACGGAGCAGCTACACCCCACCGTGACGCTGCTGCCCAGCCCAGGCCCGGGAGCGAGTCGAAGGCGACGTAGGCAACAGCGAGCATGGCTGAGACCTCACTGCCGCCCACCGCCGGCGCGGAAAGTTACAGCGAGGAGCCGGCGAGGGGCGGGGAGCAGCCGCGCCACGCTTCGACCGGGGACACGGACCGAGAGGGCGGGGCGGGGCCGCTGCTGGCCTCCCCCGGTGGACAGTCGGAGCCCGACTCGCCCGTGGCTGCCCCCTTCTTCCTGCTCTACCCGGGAGATGGAGGCGCCGGCTTCGCAGCGCGCCCACAGCCTCAGCAGCAACAGCGTGCCTGGAGGACCCCGCCGTCGCCAGGCTCCCCGCTGCCGTTCCTGCTGCTGAGCTACCCGGGCGGCGGCGGCGGCAAGCACCGTGAGTGGCGGCGGGGAAGGGCCGGCCCGGGGAGGCGGGGGCTCTGGGGACGCTCCTGTCCCGGAGCGCTGGGGACGGCCGCGGTCCGGGCGTTAGGTTATTACCTCCGAGTCTCTCCAGGCCGCGGACTCCCGCCCGGCGCGCCCTCCCCTTCTTTCCCAGGCAGGGCGCTCACCCTCGGCTGACACTCACGTGCTCGCCGGGTGGCGGACCCTGCCGGGACCTGGGATCCACCCCCGAAGAATTGGAGGAGGGGGCGGCGCCCAAACACCCAGCCTCGCCGGCCCGCCTTCTGCAGGCTCCCGGCGCTGAGGCAGCCAAGTAGGTGTGGCTGCTTGCTCCGCCGCCGGGGCGGCCTCAGATATACCAGTAAAATTTTTACTGGCATTCACTCCACACTTAGAGTACAGATTCGTCCACCGGAATGGGGAAAGAAATCAAGAACGGTGCGCGAGATGTCGAGAACAGAATGGGGGACGGGGGAGCTTTAGAACGGCACCTCCCAGGATTATATCGTTTGGCTGGAAGAGGCCTCTACCTTTTTAAAACCACAGCCACGGGAGCCCTCTGAATTCAGCTAACCCCACTCTGTGTGTGCTCTTTTAGTCAACAGATGTTTACTGCTACTTGTAATGAGTGGGGCTCTAGAGTAGGCAATTGTGTATAAAAGACTCTAGGAGGAGTGTTAAATCTGATTTTAAAAAACCAGGTCTTATACTGTGAAAATGTGACTGAAGATACAAGGCGTGGTATATATAAAATGCGAAATACTTTGAGTTCTGAAAAGGGAGATAAATTTGCCTAGGGTGATGAGGGTTAGCCCCTCCCCCCCCTTTCTCTCTCTTTCTCTCACTCTCTCACTCTCAGAACTAGGGATTTTTTTTTTTTAGCACCAAGGTAAATCCTTTCATTGCTCTGCACTGCCAAGAAACCCTGATGGCCTTCTCTGCCCTGTGATCCAAGGTCTAGGAGATTAACCTTAGTTAAATATTTCCTACCTGCATCGACTGTGATTGTCATATAGTTTATCCTCACGTCTCTGTGAGTCAAATAGGATGCACTTTTTCCGATGAGGAATCTGAGGATCAGTATTAAGTGATTTGTGCTAAGTATCGAGTAAGAGAAAGAAGGAAGTTGACCCAGGTTCCTTGCCTACCAATCTCTTGCTCTTTAAGCAAACACTGCCTGTCCAAAATTGGTGGGATGGTTCCTCCTAGGTTATGGTCCTTTGGATTCAGTTAAAAGTAGTCCAGTGTCACCTTTCTTACTTCCCTTCATCACTATCTCTTTATTTTTTTTATTACTTACCTACAAAGAGAGCTAATACCGTTGACTTAAGAGTCTTAGTAAAACTATGAATTGTGAGCTGTGTTGGTTGACACTAATCTCCAGATGGGAGTACCTAACTAATCAGGGCAGAAGTGAATGCCTGAATTTTCTAAGGAATCTGCTTTCTACTTTGTTCTTTAAACACAGTCTCTTTTTTCTCCTTAAAATTGTTTATTTCTGTGTTGTCTGTTTATTAACCACATCACCGTAGAATGCAGAAGACAGTCCTTATCAGGTCTTTATAACTAACAGTTGTGGTACAGGGTTTGAAATAGAAGAATTTTTCAATCATCGGCTAGTGTAACTAGTAGGGATTAATCTCAGTTTCAGTTCATTTTATTTGATTCCTTCCTCTTATTAAGGGTTGACACTGTTTTTTAAGTATTGTTCGAAAATTGGAGCCTAAGTAATGGAAGATTACTTACTTCCATTACTTACTTCCATTTCCATCAGAAATGGAAGATTTAAGCTGAAGTTTCATAAATCCCTATAATAACAGCAGAGTATAGCATACTTTGTTAGCACATAAAGTTCCAATCGTTCTTCATGGTCTTTATTTCTGAAATAGTTTATTGATGTGTAAGTGCTCAGAAGAATTATCGGGAAAATGTCTTATCCCACTTCCACTGTGGTTAAAGACCAGTCACTGAGGACATTTCAAATTAGTAGAAGTTCACTTACACATACGTTATTGAATACAAAATTGACTTAAAATATTTGTTGTTTTGGGCTGTTTTTATTTTTAACCTGTTACTTTTATATATACCTTAGAACACATGCGTACTTGGAAATAGGAATACTCTGTTTATTAATAAAAATACTTTCTTGTCACTGCCCTGCAGAATCAGCACAATATTGCTTTCTATGAGGTACCTGGACATCAGAACCCTGGCTCTCCTGACTCCACTTGAGCAACTGAGACCTAACAGTTTTTTAAAAGACTTTGCATTTCAATTACCAGGACAATCCCTGCACTCAGTCTAAACAACTTATGGATATTTGCTTCCTCAACACCCAGTTTTTAACTCTGGCTAATGTATTTGCCAAGAATGTATAATGTATAATTTTGCGAGACTATTCAGGGTGTGGCAAAAGTAAGTTTACAGTTGTTCGTATAGAACACAGTGCAGTATTTAATAATAATAATACAAGAATAAAGTGTTTTGTATACTCACAAGTGCCAACCTACTTTTGCCCCACTCTGTGTATTAGGGCATTATCTTTTTATTTTAGAAATTCTAACTTTGCTCAGAGATTTCAAAGTTGACCTTTACATTTGAGTTAAAAGACACTGAAGAAGATAGCAAAAGTGTGTGCAGAAATGATAGCATGAAGTTTTCAGGCTTCATGTGTCAGTGTGAAATCTTCCAGGACATAGTGTCCATAAGGTCTTCAGCCTAAACGCAGTGTGAAAGAAGGCTTCTGATGGGCCTTACCAGCCCTCATTAGTCTTTGAGGGCTGGTAATCTGCTAAATTTTTGTGCTTCTACCTTTTCAGTCTCATAAAAGTTTTTACCATGTCATTTTTAATTGATTTATAAAAGTTGCAGGTAACTCTTGGATCTATTTTCCTTTTTAGATGTTTTGTAATAATAATGCATTGAGTACAAACTAAACTTTCCTTTCTGTGGGTCCCCAACCCCCATCACCGCCAGCATTTATTATCTGAGACACTACCTTTGAGTTCAGTGAGTTTTCTTTTAGAACTTTTGCATACATTCACAGACATATGCATTCATATTTAATGGGGCCATTTCCCACTTGGTGTATATGACCTTCCATACCATTTTATCATCAACTATGTAAGAAGGAACTATTGGGTTGGCCAAAAAGTTCATTTATTTTTTTTCCATAAGATGGCCCTAGTCTAGTAGTGCTTAGTTGTCTTTAACTTCATTCGAAACAGTTTTGTTAGATTATATTGTGACAGCTGTCATATCACTGTGCATTTAAAAAAAAAAACATCATTTTGGTGATTTTTTGTGTAGCCATTTTAATATTGAAGATGGAAGAAAACATGCAACATTTTTGGCACATTATGCTTACTATTTTCAAGAAGGGTAAAAACACAACTGACACACCAAAAAAGATTTGTGCACTGTATGGAGAAGGTCTTGTGACTGATCGAATGTGTCAAAAGTAGTTTGCAAAGTTTTGTGCTAAGAATTACTTGCTGCATGATGCTCAACAGTCAGGTAGACCATCAGGGTTGATAGCGATCACATTGAGACATTAATTGGGAACAATCAATGTCATACCACGTGGGAGATAGCTGACATACTCAAAATATCCAAATCAATAAAGTTATTTGTGAAAATGAAAAATATGTCTTTTATCTTACAGATAAAACCATAGGGACTTTTTGGCCAACACAAAACTTGCATGCCATGGTCCGATACTTTCAATGCCTTCCTTTTCCATCCTAACTTTAGAAGTCATTCTGTGGATGGACAGGTTGGGTAAGAGATGGCTCCTCCTTGGCTTACCTACAAGGTAAGAGGCCTTCCTACCACCTGACAATTATTCTTCTTCCAACTCTCAGAGCTGCAGCAGACATTTGTATTTAAGGCAGTGCCATGCAAGTAGCCCAAATTTCTGCCCTGGCCTTTTCTCTCCCAATTGCAGCAATATACAAAAAAAATTGTCCCACTCACTAAGAAGCAGCCTTCTTTCTTTTTTGAGATGGGAGGAGGGTTAGGAGAGGAATAGAAAGATGGGAAAAAATCCTTGGAAAGGACTGGCAGCTTTACAATGACTACCCACTTCAAAGTCGAGTATACCTAACTATGAGTGCCTTACGTGAGCCATGGACAGTGCTGAGAGTAAGGCTTCTAGAAGCATTTGACTGTTTTTCACAGAAGCACTTGAAGAATCCCTGATTTGAAGAAAGAGCTTTCTTATATATATATGAACCCAGAGATGAATACTTAAGGTGATAAAATCACTCTTATGTTCACAGCTTCACACACACACACAATATAAAGATTATAAGCCCTGGCTGGTGTAGCTCAGTGG
Source organism: Sturnira hondurensis (assembly GCF_014824575.4). Taxonomy (NCBI): domain Eukaryota; kingdom Metazoa; phylum Chordata; class Mammalia; order Chiroptera; family Phyllostomidae; genus Sturnira; species Sturnira hondurensis. Next base: position 2,379,117 of record NW_028087215.1, on the reverse strand, counting down.
ATTGAGCACGGGCCTGCGAACCAGACGATAGCGGTTCGATTCCCAGTCAGGGCACATGCCTGGGTTGCAGGCCAGTTCCCGGCAGGGGCCAGTTCCCAGCAAGGGATGCACAAAAAGCAACCATACATTGATGTTTCTCTTCCTCTCTCCTTCCCTCCCCCTCTAAAGATAAATAAATAAAATATTTTTAAAAAGATATATATATAATGTGTATATGCACATATATATAAATATATACACTATTTGTGTGTGTATAAGTATGCATTGATATTAGGTTATCCTTCATAGATGTTTTTATTTCTTTGTGTGTATGTCTCTCTCTGTCTTGCTCTCACTGTCTGTCTATCTCATCTTTCACTGTTCAGTGGTACTCGAGAAAATATGTTCTACCTGGTAAGGAGTTGAATACACATCAGTCAGTTCATCTGCAATATGCTTTTCAAATTTTGAATTGACAAACGTACTTTATTCTGTTTCGTAAATATTGAGGCAGCTGCTTAAAACTGGGAGATGCAGGGAAAGAGTGTCTAACCATCAGAACCCGAAAGTTTTGAGCATTCACCTTCATGCTAGTAGGTTTTAGAGCAGCTGGATTTGTGACTTTTTTGAAGACAGCATTTTGGTATCATTACCATAGAGAAGTGCCACATTTACAATACTGTGACTAACAAACTGTTAGCCTTCAGCTCTTTTCCAACTGTTACGAACACAAAGAACCACTTTCTGATCCATTAAATGCTGTCAAATGGAAACTATAAGCAAATGCCCATAGGGGGGAAAAAACCCTCAGAATCTCAGCTTCTTCAGAAAACATGTAATTGTAAATTAGTGACTTCCAGAGAACTGGAGGTTAGCCCTTAAGAGTACAGAAATGCAGGTGGGTATTTTCCACGCACAGTTGAAGTAACCGGGGATGTCCTGAGCCTCTGAGCTACAGGGAATTGGGTCATGCCCCATGTCCTGCGTCGTGGCCAAGCAGCCTCTCTGCTGCATCAGGTGATCTCTGCTGATCACCTCTCTGTGATTCAGCTGTTATCACCACTGGTGTCTGTCAGTTTGTCCTCTCAGCCAGTGTCTCCCGTCCCTTCTGCCACTTTTCTTTTACCTACTCCTCTGGCCTGGCATTACCAAAAAGTCAGATAACGCTTGTGACTGATAGCTTTATCAGTCACAAGCTTCAGAATATTAGGTGTAATCTCTGAGTCTTTGACTTTGTTTTGGCCTCTCCCCTCTTAATAACTATATGTTCATTCTTTATAAATTAGTGTTCTTTTTTCTTATTTCTGATCTTTGTTGTAGATGCCATTCTAAAAGGCACTTCATTAAATAGCCAAAGTTTTATTGTAGTTAGGTAACCCAAACAATTACGAATAAAGAATGTGACTACTAAGATAGTAGCAGTACTTACTGGCTACCACTTATAGAGTATTTTTTCGTACCAGGCAGAGCTAAAAACTTCATATGTATTAATTTTTTGTGTGATAAATAACTATGTATTTATATCGATCTTAGATAGCATTTCTTTAAATTCCTGATAGATAGCCCTGGTTGATGTAGCTCAGTGGATTGAGCACGGGCTACAAACCAAAGGGTTGCTGGTTCGATTCAGGGCATATGCCTGGGTTGCAGGCCAGGTCCCCAGTGGGGTCCACGTGAGAGGCAACCACACATTGATGTTTCTCTCCCTTTGTTTCTCTCTCCATCCCCTCTCTCTAAATAAATAAATTACATATTTAACATTTTTTTCTAATAGATAGAAGAGCCAATACATAAAACTACTTCGTTAACAATTAGCACTGAGAAGAAAAAATGGGGAGGAGGAGTTCACATAGGCTTCATATAAGTAGATTAATGCAACATATGTTTTTCATAAGAATATTTGATTCAGTGTCTCTAGCATGACTAATCTAAATTATTATAAAACACAAAACTCATGATGGAGCAGCCTTGAATTTAGAAGATGATATTATGGAGGTACAGATTGTGTGGGTTTAGGAGAGGTCTTCTGTCTAATTGTAGCACACATCAGAATCACCTGGAGAGCTTGTTAACGTAGATTTCTGGCCCTATCTCCAGAGGTGTATTTTTTTGTTGTTTTATTTATTGTTTTTAATTGAGGAATAATTGATATATAGCATTATATTAGTTCCAGGTATATAACATAATGATTCAATATCTGTGTATATGGCAAATTTTCTTTAACTGAAACACAGAATTAATTTGTACTCCTAAATAGTCAGACTCCAAAGCCCATGATCTTAATCACTGAATGCTCCCACACCAAGGCCTTACGTAAACCAATTTGGGTGGAGGGCAGTAGAAGTGGCTGGGTGGGAGAGAGATTGGAGGAAAGATGGCAAAAGAAAGCAATTTGGGGGATAAGAGACTAGTTATCGGCCTCAAAACGTACTCACCCGACTTTCTTCCTGTCTTGATCTTTCCCTTTTTGTTTGACTTGTAACAGAAAACTGTGTTAAAGAGGGACAATTTAATAAGGAAGAGAACATATTCTTGTAGTGTAGGTTATAGGTAGTAAAAAGTCTAGGCAGATGAAGATGAGAGCATGGCAGAATAAACTGGATGAAATAATGATATTTCCTTGTTAACTACTATTTTTGAAAATTTCTTAATTATAAGATTTGCCTAAAATCTAGGCTTCCTCTTTATCATGGCACTGTAGGTGACCTATAGCCATCATAAATGAAAGTAGAATTGTACTTTAATGAATTTTACAGGACATCACAAGTGTTATATTTCTGTCTAAACTTTAATAACATTAAAACTTCTTCTGATAGTGCACAGTGGCTCAAGTATGAACCTTAAAATTTACTTTGGGAAGTCACTAGTGCACCATAGCCATTGAAGAATCGGTTTGAAATTATGTGAAAGGAAATGCTTTTAGCGTAGCAAAGCAGTGTATTTGATAGGTTAAGTATTGATATGGCCATGCTCTGTACTATAGCTATATTTGAATAATTGGGAAAAGTTCATAGTCTTCCTAAAACATTTCAGGAGTTGGGGACCGCTGACCAATGTGGTGTTCTTAGCAGAGCCCTTCCTAGTGACCGTCTGGTTCTGTGCTTGCTCCGCACCAAATGAACATGACACTCAGCGTGGGCCAGCCAGTGGTGTGGAGAAGGGCGGGGCCGAGGTGGAGAAGTTTGAAACCTAATCAGGGGAAAGGAGAGGTTGGCCGGCTGTGACAGCAGGAGGCATGTAGAAAGCGGGAGAAAGTGTCTCAGCATGTTGGCTTTTGGAGTACAAGTTCTTACTCTAGAATCTGTGTGGGGACTTCCCACAGACATTCATCTGCTTCCCTTGCCTTTTTATGAACTTAAGAAATCAGGTCACCTGATACGAATGCTGGTAAATTCTGACCCATCTCTTCTTCCTTCCTCAAAGGCCAGAAGACGCCCTAGCATACCCTTTGCCCAGATCTCCTTTTCACTTTCCTCTGTCTCAGTCCCGTGAATATTCATCCTTACTGATTTTCATTTCATGTGATGGTGGAGTTTCTGCTTTGTTTTTTCCAGAAGCCTCAAAGGCAGAAAACTAATAATGATGATAATGCTGACATTTACTGACTGGTTTACTTTGTGCTAAGCACTGTGCTAAGCATTTTACTCACATTGTTTCATTTAGCTCTGAAGTTGCTATTGTCCCCATTTCATCAGAGAGGAAACAGGCTCCAAAACAAGTAATTTGCCAAGGTTACTCAGCTTCTTGGTGGTGGATCTGGGATCACTGTGGGCATTCAGACTCCAGCGTCCACATGCTCTCTCAGCCTGCCTTGCCACCTCCCACACCTAGAACCGTGCCCCATATTAGAGGCTCCTTTCCAGGCAGCAGCCCTCTAGTTCCTTTACTATTCAGTAAAGCCCTATTTGTTAAAAAATGAATGAATGAATGAATGAACATGAAACTCACAGGTCACCAGTTTGATAGAGAAAATAGTTGTATGTAAACAACACCGAATAGCTATCTGTGTGACAAGGACTTAGGAATTTCTAAAACACCCGCAATTGCCTTTTTCTTGGCTGTTGCCTTGTTCTTCATATTTCTAGTGGCTAGCACATAGTAGGTGCCATATACCTATTATGAATGATTATAATAGGTATATGCCATATACCTATTATATTACATTCATGTAATATACCTATTACATGAATGATTCTTTTAGGTACAGAAGAATACAAACTGTGTTCAAGTGACCTGTGTTGGAGCATAAATATAGCTTAATTTTATAGGACTTGGGAGTTTTCATGGTTGAAGTGAAACAGGAGGGTGGAAGTATTGTACTTTGTGACTGAGGAATACTGTAGAGGTACATATCTGTACCAGTAAGTGTTGAGACTCTAGTGGTAGGTACTAATTTCAGCAGATGGGTAATGGTATGCAAAGCAAGCAAAGTTCTTATTCTGAAGCCTATTACTTCTGTGAAGTGAGTTATCTAGTTTCATATTATAGCTGAGTAAATTACGACAAAAGGATAAATTTTCCAAGATTATCTACTAAGTTGTTGGTAGAGTGATGCCTTTAAATCATTATCTACTGCCAGATAGCCTTGAAATGAGCTTTATTTATTAAGAAGGAGCTATTTCTAGTATTATTCTGGTTAACTTTAACAACTAAAATGATTATGCATTGTAATACTCCTGGTGGTGTTTGTTTTAACAAAATAATAACTCAATGTCTGGGTTGTCATCACTTTCAAGTACTTACTAGCATCCTTGGTTAATATCCACAAAGTAGTACTAGTCTGCCAACTGTACAACCCTCAATTGTAGAAATATTAGTAGCATCAGAGGTTAACGTAATAGATTTTTGTCTGAAAGAAGGAAGGAAGTGAGAGGGAGGAAGGACCTGAGCAATTGAACAAACCATCATTTCATTGAATAATCTTATAATTTAAGAAACCATCTGGGCTTTCCACTAGTGTCATTTGTCATCACGATAACTTATCAAGGAAATCCATTTTTGCTGATAGCAACTAGTGAAATCAGAGGAATGGAGATGAGGTTTTTCTTAGATTTTAAAACTGTGATTCAGAAAGCCTTGGGAAATATAACTTGTGAGATTTACAAACTGATTTAATTGCACAAGTCAACAGACTTTAAGAATCATCGTTATGTGCAGAATAGGAACTAAGTAATAGGAAATAGCTACTATAAATGAAATCAGTGAAATGGTCTCTTCAAACCTGTTGGGAAGAATTGGTGTACCTTCAAGAAACCTATTTCTGCCCTGGAGGGTGTGTGTGGCTCAGTGCATTGAGCGCTGGCCCACAAACCAAAAGGTCACAGATTCAATTCTTGGTCAGGGCACATGCCTGGGTTGCAGGCCAGGCCCCCAGTTGGGGGCTTGTGAGGGCAAGCAATCGATGTTTCTCTCCCCGTCTTTCTTTCTCCCTCCCTTCCCCTCTCTAAAAATATATAAATGAAATCTTAAAAAAAAATAGAAATCTATTTCTGAAAAGTATCTAAAAAGTAAAGTATAAAATGAGAAAATTAGAAATAACCCAAGTGCTCACCAGCATGGACAAGAATCAGAAAATTGTTTATATATACAATGAAATATTACCTTATAATAACCTTATAATACAGTAACAAAAGGGTAAACCTCAGTGGCCACACTACAGTGCAGATGAGTCTTAGAAAACGCGATGTTGAGTGAAAGGCATTAGAAGGTTAGAAAGAACATGAAACCCTTTTTATGAAGTTAAAAAAAACCCCTGAAGCTAGCCCTATTGTTGAGGCATCTGTATTTGTAATAATACTTTAAGAATAAGACTATGATTTATACCATATTTGGAAATGATTGCACATAGCAGGAATGACCCATGCTGAGTTCTCAGTTTCTCAGAAAATGTCCACTTATTAAAAACCTGAGCTAAATGTATAAAGGTAACTAAGTAGAGTGTATGGTTTGTGAAGCATTAAGGTATAAAGGTATAAAGTGTGAAAGCTGACAGTTGCAGGTATAAAGTGTGAAAGCTGACAGTTGCAGGTATAAAGTGTGAAAGCTGACAGTTGCAGAGTATAGAAGAAAACATGGACTTTGGGGCATCTACACAGAAGCAGCCTGGAGTCCCAGGTCTGCCACTCACTGATTGTGTGATCTTGGCCAGTCACTTGGCTTTGCTTTGGTTTCCTTGTATGGAGAGAGGAGATATCAGTATCTATTTTGCAGGATTCTTGTGAGGATTTGATAGGGTATATAAAAAGCATTTTGCAGAAAATAGAAATTCAAAGCATGATAGTTACCTTAAGTAACAGTCTTTCCACGCTGTATAACAGGGACATTGGGCAGAACAAATCAGTCTTTGTCTTATAAAAGTAACCGAGCAAATGTACTTTAAAAGGAATGCAACTTCTAAGTTTGAAATGTGAATCTTGTTTGCTTTGAATTAATCATATAGTGGAAAATTTGATCTGCGTAAGCAGCTAGAACATAGTATTGTTCAGATCATCTCCGGTTTGAACTTCACATAGACCTATTTGTTTTAGTGCCACAGATTGCATACCCGCTCCTGACAACTATTTTACAAATAGGTGTCTTTATTAACAAGTGGCATTAAATGAGAAAATAGTTCAATACATCTTATAAATAGTATATTTGTGGCCCTGGCTGGTGTAGCCCAGTGGATTGAGCGCAGGCCAAAATAGTTCAATACATCTTATAAATAGTGTAATTGTGGCCCTGGCTGGTGTAGCTCAGTGGATTGAGCGCAGGCCTGCGAACCACACGATCGAGGTTCGATTCCCAGTCAGGGCTCATGCCTGGGTTGCAGGCCACTTCCCAGCAGGGGACTCATGAGAGGCAACCATACATTGATATTTCTCTGCTTCTCTCCTTCCCTTCCCCTCTAAAGATAAATAAATAAAATCTTTAAAAAAAGAAAAACTTTATTTAACAAAAAAAATAGTATATTTGTGAGAAAAAAGTTCAAGGTTTGTATGTCTTACCAATGATTTAATATTACCTTTATATTCTAAGCTAATGGGTATACTTGGTAAAGACCCCCATGTAAAAATAGTACTTAGCAATATTTAGAATTACTTTGTTAGTCTTCTACAAATAGTGCTTGTCTTTTGTAGTGAATTCATCGCTTACAAACAATGAGTAACTGTTCATTCTGAAGACTCAAGGGTGTTTACCTGCAAACAGGTATAACTAGATAGTAGAAATACAGGTTTTCCTGTCCGCCCACAGTTCTTATTTCTGAAATGGCTGCTAACACCTCCTCAAACTGATAGCTCCAGCAACTCAAGGAGAACCAGTGGGGGCAGGTTTTTCTCTCCTTGGCAAAGGTTTTAGTAGCTTTGGACCTTTGTCCGTGTATCTTCTAACTAAAGAAAAGGGCCTTTGGCAGGAAAGTTAACCAAGTTTCTCTGCTTATTAACCTGGATGTTCTTGTCCTGGTGTGTTGTAGCCAATGTGAATCTCCTGTTCAGGAGTTAGTAAATGCTTATTGTTTGGTTTAGGTAGAAAGATTGTTTGTCATGGTTTGTGACAGGCTGGATTAGGGTATGGGTGGACTACAGGCAATCCCAAAGCATTCAGCTTCATTTATGTATTTACTGTTCTATATTTTAAGAACGTATCAGTCATGTGTACAGATGGCCAAGCCTGTTTGGCATTGTGGTTCCAGGAACTACTCAGTGTCAGTTTGACTTAAAGGTTTTAATGAGTACTTACTATGTTTTGAAGTATTGCATGGCTTAAAGTGCAACTATAAACTATCCCCTTTCAGCTTTAATGTATAACATGGAAATATATCTAGCTAGAAAGGAATCAAGCTGTAATTCAGTGTGCATGTATTAAATGAAGGCTTGGGTTCAGTATTTGAATATACTAACTCTGACTCCTCTGGAAAGTGGTCTTGTCTTACTGCTACATGCCCAGTGCCTGGATCGCTCGCTGCCTGGCAGCATGGAGTACTCTCAGTGAATATTGAATGAACGAATGAATGAATGAATGAATGGTTGGTTGGTTCTGGGTCCAGATGTAGGATAATTTTGGAAGAGATTTAAATAGAAATGGATAAACCTAGAATATTTTTTTCCTTAGTAACCTAATGATTTTCTTCCTAATTTTAAATATGCATATTCTTATACATATGCATTCTTACATTGTATCAGTTTGCTTCCTCTAACAATATGAAAATCCCTGTTTACCTGCAGAATCTGGTTAGCATTTTTTCATTAAGTTTAATCTCACATCAGGGTGAAGTATTTATGGAATTTTAATAATATTTAAGAAAAACTTGAGAGACTTCCGCCAAGATGGAGGCATAGGTGGAAACACTGTGCCTTCTCCCACAACCAAGTTTGAATAAAACAAAGGTTTGGAGAAACAAAGACACAACCAAAGGACAGAAAATTGAATTATACGGAAGTCCGACTACATCTAACCGTTCAACGGGGACGGTAAGAGGGGCGGAGCCAGCAG